>NW_008348453.1:1555349-1595627 GCF_000622305.1 Nannospalax galili
GAGCAGGGGGGCCGGCGGGAGGGAGGAAGTAGGTTTGTTTACAGGCTGTTTGGGGCGGGGCGGGCCTGGATAAGGGTCCGGGACTGGGGCGGGGGCGAGACTCCTGGCCGCGCCTGACGCTCTGCTCTCTTCTTTTGCATCTGCCGGGGATTTTCTCCCAGACCTTCTTGCGAGTGCGAGCCAACCGGCAAACCCGACTGAATGGTGAGTCCTGTCCGGCCCCTCCCTCCGCCCCACCCCCGGCCTCCTCCCGCCCTCGCTGCCCGCAGCTCCTGGCTTGCCTGGGTGTTCGTCATTGGGGCCCACTGACTTCTCGGCAATCACTACGTCTGTGAGTGTGCGAACCAAGGCTGCGGCCCTCAGTTTCCCCGTCTGTCTAATGGAGGGTTACGTTACTCAGCTCGTGCCCAAGCCTCTCTAAAAACCCGAAAGAACCCCGGGGGGACAATGAGTGTCGGAGAATGAGGAACAAGCTACACAATTCCATTCGGGAGCTCAGCTTTGAATTTGCACACTGCTGGGACCTCACTATACAAGCCGGCAGGGCGCTGAGAATGTTTTTCTTCTAGTTTTTAATCAGTGCCCAGTAATGTGAATGCAGCCTCTCTGCTGAGACTTGACAATGCAATGAGATCTGGAGTTCCCACGGCAACAGGAACTAACTCATCCCAGGGCTCTTTGAGTTATCAGTCGGCCCACATTTCACAAAGGTGATCAGCATGGGCTCGACAGCTCTTAGAGGCCTTTTCTGAAAACAGGCCGTGCATGCACTACCTGGCGCCCCCCCCCCCCCACCTTGGATTCAAACCTCTGGAGCGTTCCTGTTTGCTGAACACAATTGAATGATCCCGTTTTTTGTGCTGACTGAGGTGTGGCTTAAGTTGGGGTCTACAGTAAAGGCCCTTAGGGTCCCTGGGGCCAGCTGGTGAGTGAGACAGTGGATGTTCAAGAACCCCAGCTCTTACCGCTTGATTGCTGCTTCCAGGCTTAGCCCAGTATGGAAAATGGAAATGCATTCATTGAGGGCTGGCACCATGTTAAGCACCATTCTCGACATTTTTTTGAGAGGAAAAAGTTGCACATGTTTTAATAAGGAAACTGAGGCTCTGAGAGGTGAAGGTCATTGGTTTAGCATCACCTAGTTAGAATGTAGCTTAACCATAATTGAAGTCTTTTTATCTCCAAAACCTGTGCTTCTCCAACCCTGTCAAATGCTTTGGCCTCTTCTCACTTAACAGGTAGCTTCTGGGAGAAAACTAAACTTTCTACTGCACTGTAGTAAACTCCCCTCAAGACTTAGAAGAATGGTGAAGGAAAACCCAAAGCTACCATGCTTGCCTAGGAATTTCCAGATGGAGCCCACCCCATCAGGGTGACTTTCTGGTACTACCTGGATTCCTCTGCTGGCCTAGGGGTCCTGGGTAAACAGCATCTAGCAGTATTGTGCCTTTTTTGGCAGTTCCAAAATTTATTTCTTTATTCAATGATTGAATCTTTTTGTCTTGTTTTGGTTTTTGTTTTGAGACAAGGTCTCACCACATAGCCCAGGCTGGCCTCAAACTTATAGCAGTCCTACTTCAGCCTCTCAAGTACTAGGGTTACAGACGTTGAGCCACCATACCCTACTTCAGTCAATGAATCGCAAATGAATCCTTGTCTGTGAGCAGCCCCTTTTACCTAGTGAGGCATCCTTGGACTTGACAAAAGAGTGAGGGATCTTTGTTGGCACACTACATGCTACGTTTCTAAAACCTCAGGAACCTTCATCCAACATACCTTTCTGACGTCCTGTATCCTTTCTTCATCCTTGCTCTAGTGTGTCAAGCCTGCCTGAGCCTGAGAGTCCCTGGACTCTCTAGATCAAGCAAAGCAGGGATCTGGATCTTTGTCCACAAAGTCAAAGAGCCCAGAATATTGTCTAATCAATAGTGGAAACACAGGAAATTGAAAATGAGTTGGATTGCAGACCTAGGTTTCTCAAATTCTATATGCAACTCCTGTGGGCTGGTGGTTTCCCTTTGGTTTGCATCTTTCTGGGGCCGCTGTTCTGGAGTTAGAGAAGCTCCCTGTCTCAAGACTCAACAGGCCGAGGGATTGGAGCTCTCACACTCACTGGGATCAGTCTCACTAGTGAGGGTCAGGTGGGGAGACTTTGGTACAAGGGAACATTCAAGGTTATGGAGTCAGGCCTGGTTTCTTATCTTGCCTTTGATACTTGTTAGCTGCTTAGACAAGTTCCTTCATCTTAGCTTAAGGTTTCTTCATTTGTTAAAATATGGGAAGACAACCTGTGCTCTAAGATACAGGCATAATTGAGCCTCCTTGTCTGAGATACTGGCTCTGAAACTAACAGTAGAGACTCTAAGTTAAAACATCACTGTCACCTGTGCTCTCCCTTAACTATGTTCATGAACTTCCAATCAGGGTCAGGAATCCAGAAGAAAGTTCTTCCTGGCCCTTCAGTGGAGAACCTTTCCTTTGACAAGCACCCTGCTCCTTCCCCCATTAGTCTGATCTTAAAGTGGCCATCTCTGAACCTGCTGTTGCATCCTGGGAGCGGATAGAGGGAAGAGAGTCCCTTATTTTGACCCCTTCCTGCTTCAGTGACAGGAGGGCTGCAGAGAGGGATTAGTGAGCTAATTAGAAATGATTGCATCTCTCAGCATTAATTAGTAGTGCTGTGGGCTTGCAGTGTGCACTTTGGAACTGAGCCCCCTGCGGGACAGCATGGCAGGCAGGCAGGCCTCTGCCTCTGGGGCCTGCCAGCTCCTTTGCATTGATTAGAAATGATAGAACAAGTTTGGGTAGGCACTATAAGGGATGCCCTCTTAGGGTATCCAGGGCCCTCTGACCTGGCTGCCATCTAACCATTTATACCTTTACAACTGGGTCTCAGTCTCCTTTCCTGTAAAATAGGACCAGTGGAGACAGAAATTCCTCTTGGCATGATCTTAGATAGTATGCTAGGTGCCATACCTCAGGGCTTTTGGCCCTGGATCAAAAGAAGTTTTAAAAGGTGAGTAGACCAAAATCAAGCCCTGGTGTAGCCTATGATTCTAACCACAAACTTGTTCTATGGAGTTGTATTTCCAAACACCATGGAGTTTGTGGGCTTGGTCTGATGGGGAAGCTAGCTACATGGAGTATCTTCTGCCTGCTGGACTCACTGAGCACGGCAGATAGGGAGGGATGGGTTGAGCTTGAGCCAGCTATGGCCAGAGTAGATAACTCCCCTGGCCTAGCACTTCCCTGGCCCAGGTGCTCTTGGCAAGGCCTGGGCCTGGAAGGAGGAGGAAGCACTGCAGAATCAAGGCCATATCAAGTACTGAACAAAAAAGACTAATGCCTGGCAGGGTAGGATGTGTCCACTTCACTGGGACTCAGAGCCTACAGAGCTACGGTAACCATTGGCTTATGCTTTGCTTTATTTTCTGTTTCTCCATGCAGCTCGAATTGGGAAAATGAAAAGGAGGAAGCAAGATGAAGGGCAGGTATGTCCCCTGTGCAGCCGCCCCCTGGCAGGATCGGAGCAGGAGATGAGTAGGCATGTGGAGCATTGCCTTTCTAAGGTAGAGGGGCTGTGGCCATCCACCTTCTTCCTCCTCTCTTCCCCTGACACTTTCTGCTGACTGCTCCTACATCTGTGGGCTCCTGGGTCTCCAAGTGGTCTCAGCAGCTTCTTCCCCATTTGCTTTCTTTTGCTTTCATTTCCACTCATTCCCTTCTTGGGTTCCTGTGGAAAATTATTGGGAAGAGGCCCAGGTCTTTCAAAAGAGCCTGAAAGCCAGGGGCTCACCTGGCATCCCAAAGCAGGGGTTAGGGCTGTTGCCTTTCTTGTAGGCCTTGGGAGCAGGTAGGGATGGCCTGGGCTCTGCATGATCCTGCTCTGCTCTTCACAGAGGGAAGGCACCTGCATGGCTGAGGATGATGCCATGGACATTGAGCATGAGAACAGCAACCGCTTTGAGGAGTATGAATGGTGTGGGCAGAAGCGGATACGGGCGACCACACTCCTGGAAGGTGGCTTCCGAGGTACAAGCAGCTGACACATGGGTAGTGACACTCTGGTGGCCAGTTCATGGCTGGTGGCTGGTCATCCATTCCACCACATGGGAACTGCTGCTGGTGGGACTCCTTTGTAACTGTGCTGCCTGCCTGTGATGTGCATATTAAAGTGGATGTATTTGGGTGGGAAATGGAATTGTGAGGCTGCAAGCTAGGAATGACGAGGGGGGCTCTCAGCCTCGGGTGATGCATTGAAGGTGACAGCCAAGCCGCGTTAGCACCTGCATAAAATATTAAAGGGACGGTTATGCATTTATCACTCCATCCCTCTTAAGGCTGATAAATGAGAATCCAGCAACCTGCTATACACCTCCAGCACTGGGGGCCCTCAGGGCTTCTAGGCAAACACATTGGATTTTCCTCCTCCTCCTCCTCCTCCTCCTCCTCCTCAGCCCTATGTCAGGGAAATCAGTTACAGAGGAGAGAGAGTGAGTTATGGTAAAATTTGACCTCCCAAGAGCTTCATTGGTGAATCTAATTTTAGATCTGATCCCATCTCTTCTCCCTTGTCGCCCTCTGCCCTGAAGCAAGAGGGTCCTGGGCTCAGCTGCTCCCTGCTTCCCTTGGACTGTTCTCAATTGCTGCAGAAGAGTCTTCAGGGCTCTGCCTATCTCCAGTTCCTTCCCAGTTCGTGGGACATAGGTTGCCCATCTAGATAAGACAGCAGAATTGGTTGGGTACATAGGGTCATTGTCCTCTTATCAAACTCCCCTACAGGGAAAAGAAGTAGAGGCTTCTTGGTTGCCAGCTCTCTCCTTTTTTTGTATAAAAGCACAGCTGGCACTGCAGCTTGTGGTCATTAAGGGAGCCAGTCTGCATCCCATCTGCCTCCCGTTTCTGGGCAACACCCTTGGGAGTACGTGTGTGTGTGTCTGTCTGTCTCTGTCTGTCTGTCCCTTGGGAGTACCACTGTGTGTGTGTGTGTGTGTGTGTGTGTGTGTGTGTGTGTGTGTGTTTCAACTGAATTTATAAGCAAATAATCACTCTAGAATGTTCTCGCCCCAAAAGTGCTCGTATGTGATCCAATTCTGCTGACTAACCCTATGTACCTGTGTGTGTGTTTGGAGTATCTCGGTGTGTGTGTGTGTGTGTGTGTGTGTGTGTGTGTGTGTGTGTGTGTGTGTGTGTGTGTGTGTTTTCCCTGGGGAATTTCACAGCAGCTGGGAAGAGAGTCTTGTCTCCTTTGAGCCATGCCACCTGGGCTCACGCGAGGACTGGTCTGTGTAGTGCCATCCCGTGCAGATGGGTCATTATGTCTCTGGGCTTCTCTTGTGTTGCCCACTAATCTGAAAACAAGCCAGAATGTAAATCAGGAGGATTAAACCAGTTTCCCTGAGTCTGAGCTGGACAGCATTTGTTGTCATTGCACTCTGGTTCTGTGCTGGAGCCCTGACGTGTCTGAAGCCTTGGAAGAATGAACGGCAGAGCCCAGGCGCCCAAGAGTTATGCACACAGGTGTTGCAGTGTGGGAAAGCAGGCCTTTCTGTGTCGGTTCCCGAGTACTGCTCTGGGTTAGCTGTGTTATCGACTGCAACTATTCACATCTTCCATTGCTGTGGCAATTTCGTAGTTTTTTATGACTCGGGCATCAGACAATGCCTTAAGGGGGGTCAAGCTGCACAGGCCTGCTGATTTCTGTGAAGCCTTCCCTTCATGGGGATGCACCAGCAGAGCAGTATGAGGGGCTCTCAGGCCCTGGGTGGGTATCAGTTTTCTCTGAGTGTTTACACTGTGAGGTTGTTTCTTTCAAGAATTCCTGAGGAGAGTTCAAAGGGGCCTTTTCTTTAAGCGATTTGGAGACCGAGAATGAGAGTAAGACTTGAAGAGGGAACCAGGCCGGAGGTGCCTTTATCTGCAGAGAATTGCTCCGGCTTTCCTGATAGAAGCTGCTGCCGCCTCTTAAACAGCTTAGTGCAGTCAAAAGACAGGCCGACTTGAAAGGCTGTTTTACAGTGAGATCAGCGGGGGCCATGAGGCAGAGAGCGGGGCGCAATGGAGCGGTGGAGGCTGAGCCTCCTCAGTGGGAGGGGGCTATCAAAGGAAGGCCCTAGCTGATCCTGACTGCCTCTGCCCCTGAAACCAGTCTGCAAAAGCTGGCCATCTGTCAGCCTACCCTCCCTGGCCAGGACCAATAGACCCCAACTCTTGGGGGGTTGGGTGTGGCCCTGCCAGGCTGCTGGTGTCAGTGCAGTGCATTGATCGCCTGCCGGGCGGGCCGGGCCGCAAGCTGGGCAGCTCGTGCTTAATGTGATTGAAAGGCAGTTAAAATGGCGGTGACCTTTTCAGGAGGAATTAGATTGCCTGCCAAGACCGGTTAGAGGGAGTGATAACGCCAACTGAAGAAGCTGCCCAGTCGACTTCAGAGAGAAGCAGAGGCAGGATGAGCAGACAAGCATCGAGGCCCATTTAAGCTGCACTGTGCGTGCTGACAGAACAGAGATTGCTGTCCTTGTTAGATATGAAAGAATTGAAGAATTGCAGATAAGTTCCTGTATCCGATCATCCTGTCCCTCCTCCCAGACCAGGGCCTCTGCGTCATCCTCAGCCAGGCTTCCCACCAGGCCCACTAGGAAGTGGTCTGATGGGTCAGATGAGCTGCCTTGAATGTAATCTGCTGTGGAGGCAGTGGACAAATGAGTCTTGGCGAAGACACTGGGCTTAGAAGAACAGGCCTTGGGCATGGGGCCTCTGGTTACTGACAGGGAGGCCAAGATAGTAGCCCTGAGAGTGCTTGGACCTCATGTCTTAGGACGGAATGAGACTAGAACATCACGAGAGGCCCAACTACAGATAGATTTTCTAAAGACCAAAGAAAATAGGTAAAGATACGAGAGAGGAACTTTAGAAGTAATTTTTGTTATCTAGGAAACAGTCTGACCACAATCTAGGAAAGTGTAGGCTGTGTGCCTCAGCTGCCGATTGCTCACTCAAAACTTGAGGTTGTTCGACTGCTGGTGGTGTTGGCATAGGCTCTACACAGGGCCTAGTGCTTCACTTAAAGAGATCAGCAGTTAGGGGGCAAAAATTGCTTCTGGGGCAACCTACCAGGATAGAGAAACAGGTCCCAAGGAAGCAGCAAATTCACAGCCCTTTCAATAGACTGCCTTTACATAGTCAAAGGCATGTCACCGATGAGTGGTCCTCTCACTTTCTACGTCTGCCTGCCTCGCTGTCTTAATGGGCCCTCCCCACAAAGTGAGAGTTCACTTGTCTGGATTTGGGGAAGCCAGAGCTAGCTCATCACATCCAGAAGGGGCAGGGTGGACAAAGGACATGGAAAAAACTGGTTTCAGATAAGGTGGCAGTGATAGGGGCACAAGAGTGGTGAGGTGAGGCATTTCCCAGGAAGCTGCACATGAAGTGGAAAGTGTCTGCCTGCACCTATGTTTTTGAGCCTCGGTGAAAACACTGGGGAATGCAGCAGGAAGCCCCCGGGGATCAAACAGGTGGAGTAGGATGGGCATGGTGGTGCACACTTTTAATCCCAGCACTGGGGAGGCGAGTTCAACTGTGGAGAGTTTCTGTCTTGCCAGATCCTGGCCTAGGTACTGAGTTCCTATCTTAGATTTAGGCTGGTTCTAGGTAGGAATAAAAAAATCATGGTGAGAACAACAGGCAGTGAGGCAACTTTAGCACAGCTCTTTTAAATATCTGTTGATAAAACTTAACAGATTATGAAGAGAGTGAGAGGCATGAATCCACGGGCACGGTACATGGGTCTTCCCCTGGCTGCAGCCATCTTTGGCATGTTGGTTCCCAAAAGATGGGAGCCCCAGTTGTTAGAAATGTCCCTCAGCACAGCTGTGCTCTCTAGTCCTGTTGGTAGCATGTTGGAACAGCAAACCCACAGGAAGCAGGCTTCGAATAGAGGGTAAAAGTGGCTGCCCTCTCCTCCACCACCTTTAGTTATGACGGCTGCCTGATGGGAGGGGTGAAGAGACTAGCAAGGAGCAAGGCCTCTTCTGTCCCCTATGGCAGCGGATGGGATTTAATCACCTTTTGGAACACAATTGTTAAGCTGGGACAGAGGGAGTGTAGGCAGAAAGAAGCAAGTATCAATGGTTTTAAACGGCATCTGTCTCTGTGTGTCTCTTCTGACGTGAGGCAGTGAAACACGTTATCGAGGAGGCCCGGAAAGTGGCTAAGTGCGTTTGACACACGCCAACTCCCTGCCTCCACACTGGATAATTGCATTGTCAACTGTTCAGCGAGGTGGCAGGTGACACTGTAGGCCGATTGATTGTCCCGCATCGCAGCTCCCCAGACTGTCAGCTCCCCAATCGATGGCGTTTACACAAGACACCGTAACTGCATCTGTAACTAATTCCAGTGTAAAACTCCCCGGAAGCTGCTGCCCCTGGCCTCCCTGTAGACGAGCTCTGGAAGGCCCCAAGACATTCCCTTCTCCCCGGGCTCTGGTTTGGTTGGGAGCAGCAGGTGAGGAAATTGATGGCTCCTTTTTTGTGGTTTCAGGTTCCAGGATGTTACTGCCCCCAGTAAACGGGCATCTCCAGTTTCTCAATCGATCATCTGATCAATTGATTAAATTAACACTGATTTTTTTTCTCTCCGCCCCCCTCCTCAATGACCCAGGAAGAAATGAGTTTATGGGAGAAGGGTCATTTTCATAAAATTTAGAATTACATATTATTTCTGCACTTAACCCTCTCCTACTGTGTTCCAAATACTCACTGGAGAGAAGGGATTTTCTGTACTGCTTACTCACCCAGGAATGGGCAACTGGCACTGGCTCTGCTGGGCGCCGTTGACCATCAGACTTAGTTTGCCTATTTGTAGGGACTCAGCCATCTTGTCCCTCTCATCTGGGGCATAACCATAGAAAGGGACCTCCCTGGTGACTGAAGGGTATTCTGGATCATCTTGGAGGAGCTGAGGACCCAGTTGTTTCCCTAGACAGTGGCAGCTTGCCTGTTATTCTCAGAGCTACATGGAAGAGGAGCCAGGGACTTGGAAAGGAGCTGTCTGTACCATCTTGCCTCTGAGTACTGGCTTGGGATAGTCCAGCAGCTGAGAACATAAAATGACTGTGGAGCCTTCCTCTCCAAGAGGGAGGAGGGGGCAAGCTGGCAAGGGCGCTGTCGGCATAAAATGGCTTTATGGCCGTTTCTTTTTATTATGATTCTGCCAGAAGTCAGCAAGTGACATTTCATTAAGAAAATAAAGTTTAATGTGCTGGGAAGAAGGTTGGAGCAGGCTGGGGTGAGCACCAGAGTAAAATTGGTGGTGGCAGCCTGTTTGGAACACCTGTGGGGGTTGGGAGACGTTCCCAACATCTGTCTCGGCTGGGGACTGGGATCAGGGTCAGAATAGACTACTTAGGTCAAAGGCAAAGAAGCCTTTCTCTTGGCTAACAAGATGTATCATGCCCTCCCAAGTCAGGATCAGAAGGTTGCTGTGGAGCTGTGGCAGGACTATCTTGATGGATTTCTGTGGGCCATAAACTAACCAGGCCTGGCCTTCGTTCTGATGTAGGGTTCATAAGACATATTGAATGGTGTTGCTAGTGTTTAGCCAGTACTGCTGGGTGTGTCATGTAGCACCTGCTGGGTATTACTGAGACCACAGCAGTGAGTCAGGCTCGAGACCCTTGTAGCTTTTAATCTGGTAAGGGACAGTGACAATAAATAGAACCTTGGAGTTGTGTAAGAGTTGGGATACACATCAAGGAGGGGACACTTACATGTAAGTACCTGGGGAAGTCACATGTACCAGTCAAGATCCTGAAACTTTTTAACGCCAAGCCAGACAGGTTGAACGCCAAAAGGTTGAAAGGAATATTGGAGGCGAAAGGTCACTCCTTCAGCAGACAGGAATTACAGAGAAACTACATTGCATAGGCACCATGTGTTAATGGTAGAAATCATATCTGCCAAGTGAGCAGGTATTTCGTTTGTAGAGCAGGAAGAAAGAGGTACAAAAGTATGGGACCTAAGGTGTGCAGGATGTGGGAGGTCACAGTAGCTGTCCCACTGCAATATGAATGTTGGTCTCAGCAGAGCAGGCCCAAGACCACAGAGGAGGGAACTTGAGGTCACAGGGCTGCTTCACATGTTGGGACTTCTGGCAGCTTTGGTTTCTCTGTTTAGCTAAAGGAGCCATACTAGGCTCAGGGCTGGTACTAGAGATGTCTACCCACCCATAAGGCAGGGCTAGGCCAGGCTGAGCCTAGGGTGTGAGGCTGGCCACTGAGCTGCATGTACTTGGGAGCCAGGCTTGGCAGGACTTGGGGGGTGCTGGCTGTAAATGAACCTGATAGCTACATTCTGATTGATGGTAGAGTTTGTCTCCCAAACTGTCAGAGGGTTTATAGAGGTGCCACTCAACCTCAAGGCGGGAATTGCTTGTCAGGACACCTGGCCAGGAATAGGAGACAGAGCTGTAACTTGGTATTTTCTCAGCTTAATGGCCCTGCTGCTGACCTGCCTGCTGCCTCAAGTATGTCGGTCCCTCTGAGTAGAGGGCAAATGAGGGCTGTCAAGGAGGGTAGCGCCTAGGCACTGACCAACCCCTTTCCTTTCCCTAGCACTGCTTACCTCTGGGATGGATGGAATCTAAGACCAGAGACTGGAGCTGTAAAAGGGATGAATCAAGGAAAAGGTGCTTTTCCAGGGCTTGAAAGATGGAGGACATCCCAGTTGAAGTGAATAGCATGAGCAAAAGTCTTAAGGTGTGTCTGGGACATAGTGAGCAGTCTCCATGTCTGCATGCCCAGTGCTTCTGAAGTGAACTGAGAATGTAGAAAAGTTGACTGTGACTGTCGCTGACTTGACTGAGGAGCCTGGACTTGGCTGTGCATGCAGTGGGAAGCCAGAGGTAGTTAAGGTCAGAACTGTATGATTAAGCAGGATGAGGCAGTAGACAAGAGGCTTACGGACGCATCACCCTAAGGACAAAAGGACACTTCTACGACCACTGGGGAGAGCCCTAAGCTGCTTCCTCACTTTGCAAATGATTTCTTTGCTGACCCTGGGTACAGAGCCCTTCGTTTTCCTTTGTCCTTGGCAGAGCTGCCAATCTGGCTAGTAAGATGTGGTCTGAGACCTAAGATGAAGAGGTGGAGGGCAGGCTCTTTGATCTCTAACCTGGAGTGGTCAGAAGCGTGGTTCTGGGAATCAGACCACTGACATATGAAGTGGGTTTGGTGAAGCCTTGGTAGTTCAGTCCTTCAAATTAGTCAAGAGTCTGCTTTTGGTTGTGCCAACTGCCCTTTAGGGTCAGCAGACTGCCTGGCCTTTGGCCTAGCCTGGTTGCCTTTGTAACTGCTCTGAGAGGCAGGTGTGCATGCCGATCCTCCCTTGTCTGTCCCTTTCTAATCCCTTTCTAACTACACTTGTCCAGGAATCCGGGCTGTGTGAGGTAGAGATGAATAATTAATGTCAGGCGCTTCAGACACCAAATATTTGAACAGCTGCCTGGTGTTTTTGCTGGCAAGGACCTAGCGGCCAAAATGAGGATGTTGGCTGGGGGTCCTGCTCTATGGCTCTCATTGGCCTTAGCCAGCCTTTTCTCCCTCTGATGGACTTGTCAGGTTGAACAATGAAACCTAGTGAGGTCCAGGTCCTGATTGGAGGTGACTTTTTTTTTTTTAGCTGAGTTTCTCTGCTCTCTTGACTTCCATTTCTCTTCCTGGAAATGGAAGACAGGTTAGCAGGCCTGGCACAGGATGTCTCCAGAGGACCTCACAAAATGTGTGAATGGACCAGTTTACAAGCAGAGACAACCTGGAGCTGTGTGAAGGGTACCAAGAGAAGGTCTGAAATAGAGGCAGGACCACTTGAGTGTCTGGTTCTGCATATGGCAGGTCCAAATTTCTGTCTGTCCACAGACCTGATTCCTACCTAGAAGCAGCCGAAGGGGCTCCCTTGGCCTCATTCTTCTTCCTCTCTGGCCCTTACACCCTGTTTCCCATAGGCTCCGGCTTTGTCATGTGCAGTGGCAAAGAGAACCCAGACAGTGATGCTGACTTGGATGTGGATGGGGACGACACTCTGGAGTATGGAAAGCCACAGT
This sequence comes from Nannospalax galili, assembly GCF_000622305.1. Taxonomy (NCBI): domain Eukaryota; kingdom Metazoa; phylum Chordata; class Mammalia; order Rodentia; family Spalacidae; genus Nannospalax; species Nannospalax galili. The sequence goes on from NW_008348453.1 coordinate 1,567,446, forward strand.
ATCCTTTGGACATTAATGGTGGAAGGTGGGCTGGTGGGGGCCAAGCCAACGGTAACAAGAAGTTGCTAGTGCCTCTAGCACTTGCTCATTCTCCCCCTGGAGCCAGTTTGGTGAAAAGAGTACTAAGGATTCAGTCCTTGTGGCTTACTGAAACCTTGGGTGTATTGTCCTTGACCATCATGCCAGATACACGGAGGCTGACGTCATCCCTTGCACAGGAGAAGAGCCTGGTGAAGCCAAGGAGAGAGAGGCACTTCGGGGTGCAGTCCTAAAGCAAGTGTGGGCAGAGATGGGCAAATTTGATGGAGGGATCCTTGGAGGCAGGGCTCAACCCATTACATTATACACCTTCCACTGTCCTGCCAGCCTGCAGGCCTCACTTTGTTCTTTCTCCTTCGTCCTCTCTAGTGGTGGCCCTCCCAGCACCCGCATCACACCTGAATTCTCTAAATGGGCCAGTGATGGTAAGTCCTGACTCAGATTAGCAGGAAGAGGGCATCCTTAGATGGTGGTGGCTGTCTACAAGCCCCAAGCCCTCACCTGTGCTGGCCAGAGAGTGAGCTGACCTTTTGTCCCTACAGAGATGCCATCAACCAGCAGTAGTGAAAGCAGCAAGCAGGAGGCCATACAGAAGACCTGCAAGAACAGCGACATTGAGAAGTGAGTACGGTTGGCCAGGAGAGGGGCCCTTTGCTAGCAGGAAGGCCTGCTGCCAGCGCTTCTGGCCCTCCTGAGTGCAGCTCAGTCCTGCTGCCCTGGGCACAGAGCCGGCAGCGGAGCCCAGCTGGTGCTAAGCGTGACTTTCTGAATTGATCGCTGGGCCACGGCCCTAGGAGCCTTGGTGGATAGGAACAGTCCGCTTGCCTGCCTACCCGCCGCCGCAGCGGCCCCCACCAACGGAATGTGATGTATGGCCACCCAGCCCAGCCGGTGCACTTGATTCATCTCCAGTTTCTGTTTCTTAATCGGGAGCTAAATTGGTTTCATTTTTCTTGTCCCGGGTGGCACTTGCAGTAGGTTTTAGGCAGGAACATTGGGTCTCATCACTTCTAATAGGAAATTTTGGCCAGAGTTCTCTACAGGGGAAAAGGGGATCCATTAGTACTTTATCCAAGGTTGCTGGACAGCACCTGCCTGGAGCCATAAGATTTGATATCAGCTGGGCATCCTGCTGTCTTTCTGGAAGCCAGAGGAAGGCCAGTTCTGGCCCCAGAAGGTGGCACTGTCCAGTCTGGGCTTCCTGGAGCCGCCATTGGCCATTGCTTATCTCCCTGAATCTCCCCCTCCCTCCTGCTGGAGCTAGGTTGCCTGGGGTTAAAAGGTAGCCTCTTCATTCTAGGACTAGTGTTCCATCTTGCCTCCTTCCAGCAGAGTGGATTGCAGGCCAGTAAGGGCCAGGTCGGTGGCCCAGGGTCACCCCCCATTTGTTTCCCTCCATTTTGTGTTGTCATAAATTCATTCCAGCCCGTTGTGGTTGATCAGTTTATCTCGGCCGGGGCTGCGAGTGCTGCTGGCATGATGTATGGGCCGCGGCGCAGGGCCCAGCTGCCCATGAATCACCGCAGCTGCTCTGTGTCAGCGCCGGAGCGGGCCATTCGGATTCGGCGCAACCAGCTTGGGGAGGGGGGTGACGTATGGATGTTTATTTAATAATTCTCTCCTACTCCAGCTGAGCAGGGCGGGCGGGGCTGTAAGGGGCGCCCACCCTGTCTGGAGGGGCTGCTCATAAATCAGAAAGACAAGATCATTAATCAAGAATGGCGCCTGAGGGGGAAGTGGGGGCCAGAGCCAGTGGCTGTCCACAAAGGTGCTACCCACCCAAGGCCGGGGGAAGTCAGCATTTCTGTCCCACCTGTGTGAGCACCGGCTCCAGTGGGTGGAGCTCTCTGGAACAAGTTGGACTGATAGTTGTTGTGCAGAGATTTCTTTTGGGCCTAGAGTCCCCAAGATTAGCATTCTTCAGTCCCTTTGAACATCGTAGCCCTAGGTCCATTTCATCCCTAGCAAGAGGGAAAGGCAGGGTGCAGGCCTGCCTCCATGAATCTGATCGCCTCATCTATACCTTAGAGGGGTCAGAAATAGTTCATAACCACACTGGTCAGTGGCTGGAGGATTGAGTAGTTCATCAGAGCAAATTAGAGGTTCTGGATGAGCTTAATTCAAACAGAATTCAAAACTGGTAGGCCTTAAGCTGCATGTTGACCCTCACCATGGCTTTGGAGTTCTTGGAGATGTAGTAAACCTTAGTTTCCCCATCTTTGGAATTCTCAATGGGTCCCGATCCTTGTTGAGAATTTACCAGCAGTCTAGACAGAGATGGCACATATAGCACTAAGCAGAATGCCAGAGAAGAAACCAAGTTATGTGGGTACTAATGAGGGAGAGGTAGGTGAAGGCTTCCCAGAACTAGAAGATTGAGTGGGAGCTCTAGGGAGTCTATTGGCACCAGAGGAACTGGCATAGTTGGAGCAGTTTTCAGCATTGCTGGATAAGTAGGATGGAGAATTATGGTCATATAGAGTGGTAGATCCACAGTACCCCTAATACCAGGGATACAGCCACTAGTGAGTCACATTCTGTGTTGCTGCTAAAGTCCTAGAAAGATTGAAATTTGTTGCATATTAAATGTACTATTACCAGCTGGGCATGGTGGCACATCTATAATTCTAACATTCCAAAGGCTAAGGAAGGAGGATTGTAGGTATGAGGATAGCATAAATGACATAGTAAGTTTGAGGTTAGCCTAAGATATATAGTGTGACCCTGTCTCAAATACAAGCGTGCTACCATGACCCTCCCAATATGCCCTACTGTGTCCAGCACTGACAAACTACCTGTAAGCCCTGGAGCTGTGTGAACACATTATGTCCCTCAAGCTGGCAGAATACCCTCTTTCCCCCAGAATATTGCACTCACTGTGGTTCCACCCAAAGCCTCCACACTAACCTCAGTCCAGTCTGTTTTCCTGAATGAATGCATCTTTTAAACCTTCACTATTCTGTCATACCTCTCTTCCAGCATCCTCAGTACCCCTACCCCTGCCAGTTGGCCATGACATTAATTTCGGTTCCTGCTGGATGGACCAGTCTCTCACTTTGGCACCTGCTTGCCTTCCAGCCTGCCTGGGCTCTTGGGCCTCTTGACCTTTGTTCTCCTGTTCCTTTGGTGTGGTGACCCCTCTACTTATAGCCAATAAGGACTAGGTCTGCTGCACTGGAATCCCATCCCCAAATCTGGTTTCTTTAAATGTAAAATGGACATCTTCTCATGGGGTTTTTATGAGGTACAAATAAGGTCATTATCAATCCTTCAGTACAATCCCAGGCGTTTAGTAAAAGTGCTTAATAAAATTTAGCAGTTTTATCTGTAGTATTGTCTTCATTCCCTAAGGCCCATCCCCAGTACCATTGTTTCTGCTCCTCAGGGAAGCAGTTCTCTCCTTGGACTGTTCTAGGTGTTGTTTACTTGTTTTAAGAGGAATGGGAATGATCTTTGCAACTATCCTAGCTATTCCTTGTTCATCGGTGCCACTAGGTTTGTATTGCAGGGCTCGGATCACAGGTTTAAAACTACCAGACCTATGGCACAGGGACCTAAATGAGACCCCACATCGCTCACCCTTTCCCTAGAGGTTGGACTGGCTCTTCATTCAGCAATGTTGACTCATGCTCACAGCCTGAAGTGGGCTCACATCACTAATAGTCACTAGGAAATATTTTGAACAAGTAAATACCTGCACTCAGGGAACTCAATGTAGCTAAGGAGACAGACACCTTTGCAGTTAGCATGCAGGGATAAGTGGAGTTCAGGGCACCCTGAATGCCCTCAGCGGCAGTGGCTGCAGGTTTCTGGGAGGAGCCTGGGTAATGAGGCAGGGCAAGAGATTGGGGTAGAAGGAATCCAGAGAGAACTATGCAAAGAAGCTGAGGAAGTGAGAAAAGGTAGTCTGGGGAGACAGCGTTTATGTGGCTACCATAATGATGTGGCAAGATCCTGAGAGGTGCAGACTGCAGACAGCATAAGGTGGATTGGTTTATGCTGAGGGAGACATTGAAATGCTGGAAGTCCGAATAGCCAAATTAGCCTTTAAGATATAAGTGCTGCTAGGCATTGGGAGAATGGGCTAGAAAGGGAGGACTCTATACAGCAGGGAAGCTCTTTGTTACGTTAGTAAAGTGATCCTTAGAAACCACAAAGACAAGGGACTGGAAATGTAGCCCAGTTGGTAGAGTGCTTGCCTAACATATTCAAAGCCCTGAGTATAATTCCAACACTCAGGAGAAGACAGTAGGATTGCGGGTTCAAGATCAGGGCTGGTGAGGTAGCTCAGTGGTAGAGTGCTTGTCTAGCAAACACAAGCCCTGAGTTCAGTTCCCAACACTGGAGGAGGAGGGGCGGGAAACACCTTTTTAAAAATGCCATGATGAAGTCTAATATTATGCATACTAATTTAAAAACATTAATTTTAAAAGTTCAAGATTGTCGTCATTGGCTACCTAGCAGAGATACTAGGAGAGAGGTAACAGATTTTGGAAATTGAGGGGGACTGACAGTTCCCAGGTATCTGGTTTAGAAAGTTCAGGTAGAGGGGCTGAAGAGATGGCTCAGCAGTTAAGAACACTGGTTATTCTTACATAAGACAGCTAACAACTGTAACAACTGTCTGTCCCCAGTTCCAGGGGATCCAACAGCCACTTCTGTCCTCTGCGGGCACTACACAATACGGGTGCACTTACCTACACACAGGCAATACATGAATACACATAAAATAAAAATAATACATAAAAAATATTTTTTTAAAATTCCAGGTAGAAATGAATATTGAGGGGCTGGAGAGGTAGCTCAGCAGTTAAGAGCACTGGTTGTTCTTTCAGAGGACCCAGGTTTGATTCCCAGCACCCACATAGCAGCTAGTAACTATCCATAACTCCAGTTCCAGGGGGATCTGATGCCCTCTTCTGACCTCTGCAGGCATTGTACAACATGGGTGCAGGCAACACACTCATACACATAAAATAATAAAAATTTTAAAAAATGAATATTGAGTGAGGAATTCATTCTGGAATATGGGGTCCGCAGCTGTGGGACATGGGGCAAGTGGGGTACCTAGATATTTGCATGTGTATGTCTGAGATTAAGGGAGGTGTGGGCTAAAGGTTCAGATCAGGTGTGCCACCCTGCTACCCAGCCTTACATCCTCTTTACAGAATCTCCGAAGATTCAGCTGTAACCACATTTGAGGCCCTGAAGGCTCGGGTCAGGGAGCTTGAAAGGCAGCTATCTCGAGGGGACCGATACAAATGCCTCATCTGCATGGTGAGTAGGAGGGAATCCGGCATGTTCCTGGTCAGGCATCAGTGCCCCCTGGGGGAGGGTCTCAGCAGTATCTGGGCTCTCAGCGGGTGGGTTTGCCTCTGACCCATTTTCTGCCCACCTCCTTAGGACTCATACTCGATGCCCCTAACGTCAATCCAGTGTTGGCATGTGCACTGTGAGGAATGCTGGCTGCGGACCCTGGTGAGGTGGCATGGAAGCTGGGGAGCTGGTAGCTGTTTTATGATTGCACCTGTTTGGGGGAGGCAAGGAGAGCAGAAGCCTGGAATAGAGCCAGAGTCAGGGATTCACCCCCCTTCCCCCCAAATTGATTGCATTGTCTTCTTCTTCATTTGGGGTTTATTCAGTTCTTCCCTCTGTGGACTTACTACACTCTCCCTTCTCCCCACCCCCAGAAAACCCGCTGCATCACTTGTACTGGTCCCCGGGTCAGGAGGAGGCTAGTGGTGGGTAAGCCAGACCAGGGCCTGTGCCCCTCCCCCTCCCATTACTAAGCTCCTTCTGCTCCTGCCCCTGTTCTTCGCTCAGGAGCAGCCATTAAAATGTCGCCCGGAGACAGCAATAAAAGGCCCGGACATGGGCTCTGTGTCCTGATCAAAGGCCGCGTGTAATCTCGTTAGGGCCGAGGCAGCCACAGCTGGACCCAGCCTTGTTCTCATTACCGGGGCTCCCGCTGTGGGGCTGGCCAGGCGGTTTGATCCTGGCGTCTCCCCAACACAGGAGCGTGTCTGCTTGTTCAGAGGCAGCCCATACTTACCCAGTCTGGCTGACAAGACCAAGGTCCCAGCACATACTGGTACAGAGACATGGCTGTAGGCCCTGTAATCACATGTATAAACCCATAGCATGTTGTGTCTAACCACCTGCCCCTTCCTGTTCTTCCTTCAGGGTGCCAAGAAGCTCTGCCCTCAATGCAACACCATCACAGCACCTGGAGACCTGCGAAGGATCTACTTGTGAGCTAGCCATCCAGGCAGGCCTTGCCTTGAGCAGCCCCACCTGCCCTAGCCTCTGTGACAGTGACCCTTTCCATCTGTACATACTTGCACACAGGTTCCCCGTGTACATACATGCACATACACATGCACACACATATATAGGACTGGAGCCAGAGTGGAGCAGCCCTCCCTGCTTGTTCCCTCTGAACTTGGGGACCATGCCTATTGTGGCCTCTGTTTCCAGGGTGGGGCAGGGAGGTGGGGGTGGGGAGTAGCAGGGAAAGGCTCCTGAGATCCAGCCCCCAGACTGATGGACAGACATGCAGACACCAGACTGAAGCACATGTAATATAGACTGTGTATGTTTACAATGTTGTGTATAAATGGGATAACTTTGCCCTCCGCCGCCTCCCCTTTGGTTGTATGATTTTTTTTTTTTTTTTTTTTTTTTTTTTTTTTTAAAAGAAGCAGGGCTGCTTTCAGGGCTGGCTGGGGGCTCGGCCCATCCACCTCTTAGAGTGCCTGCCTTTCCTTCTCCTATGGCGTCCCTTCCCTCTCCCATGTGCTCGGTGTTCAGTGGTGTATATTTCTTCTCCCAGATAAGGGGCACATGCCCCGAGGGATATGATCCTCTCCTTAGTCTTAGCTCATGGGGCTCTTTATAAGGAGCTGGCGGTAGGGCAGAAAACAGGACCGAGCTGAGACAGGCTGAGGTCTGGGCTGGCTGGGGAGCACCGGCTGCCCAGCCTGCCATTGAGAACCATTCTGGGAATAGAGCTGCTGTTCCCAGGGGAAGTGTTGTCTCCCCGCCCCTCCTGTGGGTCCCATGGTGTAATGCTGTGTCTGTATATTCTATACAAAGGTACTTGTCCTTTCCCTTTGTAAACTACATTTGACATGGATTAAAAGCAATATAAACCAGCTGCTGTCTGTGTGCATAAGCGGGGTTGATTGGAAGGGGGCATCTTAAGTGAGGCAGTTAAGAGGTTAATTCTGGGCAGCACTATGGAGCACTTAGCTGTAGGTGTATGAAGCCATGCAGGGTTGGTCTACTGGGGGCCCTGGAGCATGCTAGCAGGCATGGGGGTGGGGCTGGGGATCTGGGCTCCTGGCTATTGATGGGTAGGGGCTCTAGGTTAATTCCTTATCGATGCAGAATCGTCAGCTCATTAATCACAGAAGAGGTCAGAGCTTGGGGTACAGAGAGGATGTAAGCTCTGTCCCCCAACCTAGGGCAGGGGCAGCTACAGTTAAAAACAAGCCCTGGGTGTCTGTGTTAGTCCCTTTGCCTCAGACACCCACCTCCTCTGGGATGCCCCCAAGTGAATATTATAGAATCAGGTCTAGTTGGTGGCTGCTGCTCCCTTTGCACCCAGAAGCAGCATGGAAGACAAGACATTCTTGGTTAGAGCCCAGCAAAGGCCTGTCACAGCCCTTGTCTTGCTTGGTGGCACCAAGTATTCTGAGCACAGAGCTCCTCAGACTTGAGATCAGGACTATGGCTTCCATTGTGAGGCATCTGAATCTGGTGTCTGGAAGACCTGGTATGAGGTGAGGCTCTGCTTTAGTGCTTAGTTCTAGTCAGCCTGACTCATGCCTCTTCTCTTTCTCTGCCTTGGACTCAGTAGGTCCTTGACAGCTGCTTACCCCCACCCTGGGAGCTGTATGCTCTCTAATAGGACACATTTAACCCAGTGAGCATTCCACCAAAGCCTGCCCTGCTGCGGACTCCTTAAGCTCTCATGGCACAGGCAGCACTGCCACCTGTTGGCCACAACTAGGACTGCAGCCACATCACCTAGGACTCAGGCAGCAGAAACTCCCAGACAGCAGATGCCCTGCAGGTACAGATAGGCTCTGGAGACTAGGGGTCCATCATCCCTGAGAATATCAAAAGTCACCTGCTATCCATGGCTTTCTACCAGTTTCCTTCACTACCACACTTTCAAAGCCCTTCCCTGAAACTCAAGCCCCTTCCTTGATCATAGAAAGTTCATTTAATTAGCAAATATTTATTGGATTCATACTATGTACCAGCATTGTGCTGCAGGGACTTGCAGCATGATACATGGCACAGAACTTAGGGGTGAATGCACCTGTCCTGCTGGAGAGTATCCAGTAAGAGCAGCTCCTCTTCAAGGAGATGAAGGTATCATTTAAAATTCCTTTACCCTGGTTCTGGCCTTCAAGACACAAGAGTTAACTCGTCCTCAATCCTGTTTAGCCTGGCTGCCTTTCTGTTCCCCATTTAGGTTTCCCCTTTAATACACAGCCAGCAAATTCCTCAGAGTCAGTGGCTCCATAACAAAGTGTTGGGGAGATAGGCCCAAAAACACCCGTATCTTCAACACCTCATATGGTAATCTATCTCTCGATTCCCAGAACATGAGGTCAGAAACAGCTTCTGAGTGAAGGGGCAGATAGGGACAGCACTTTATGTTGTGAGGCTTTGCCCTTCCAGAGCAGAGATTACAGCACTGCTCCCAGCCTCACCCTACTAGTCTCTGGCATCTCCCACAAGGCTCATCTTCCATTCAAGAAATCAAAATTCAAGCCAGGTGTGTTGGTGCACACCTGTAATCCCAGGACCTGGGAAATGGAGACCGGAGGATCAAAAGTTCAAAGGCATCCTCAGCTACATAGTGAGTTTGAGGCCAGCCTGGACATTATCTTAAAATAAAAAAAAAAATCAACATTGTGTCTGGTAGTACATACCTGTAACCCCAGCACTTAGGAGGCTGAGGCAGGAGGATAGAGTTTGAGGACAGCCTGTGCTATATAGTGAGACCCTGTCACACACACAGACACACACACACCTAAATTCAGTTCTGGGAACCAGTATAAAATTTCAGTTGAATAACAAGATGATTAAGTTCTAGGTTATGCAAAATAAGAACTAGAGAGCTGCTATACAACATTGCACGCACAGTTAACAATAGGTATTACTAAGTACTTTACATAATTGGAATTTTGATAAGAGTAGGTCCCATGTAAAGGGTTCTTACCACAGTTTATGTGTGTGTGTTCATGTGTGTGCAGCTGCATGTGGAGGCCAGCAATCCACCTAGGATGTCATTCCTCAAGTACTGTTCACCTTGTGTTTTGAGACAGTGTCTCTCACTGGGTTGGGGTTCACCAGTTAGGCTAGGCTGGTTGGCCAGAAAGCCCCAGAAACTTACCTATCTCCACCACCCCAGCCCTAGAACTATAAGAATGTGCCACTGTGTCCAGCTTTTTTAAAGAAATCTGGGGGCTGGAGAGATGGCTCAGTGGTTAAGAGCACTGACTGCTCTTGTAGAGGACCCGGGTTCAATCCCAGCACCCACATGGCGGCTACAAACTGTCCTTAACTCCAGTTCCAGGGGAATTTGAAGCCCTCTTCTGACATCCATGGCATTGCACGACACAGGTGTACTCACATACATGCAGGCAGTACACTCATACACATAAAATAAAAATAAAATATTTTTTAAAAAATGTTAAAAAAAAACATATTCTGGAGGATTGAACTCAAAAGGACTTAACCAACTATCTCCCTAGCCCCCTCAAATTCTGGGTTTTTTGTTTGTTTGTTTGTTTGTTTGTTTGTTTTTTTGAGACAGGGTCTTATTATGCAGTCTTGACCGGCTTAGAACTTGCTATGTAGACCAGATTGACCTTGAACTCACAAGATCTGCCTGCCTCTGCCTCCCAAGTGCTAGGATTAAAGATGTGCACTACCATGCCTTGCCTTATAAATTTTTTAAAAAATCAACTCTGACACATACAGCGTGTTAGCCCTTCACAGCTTAAATACCATAGGAATCAGCAGCCTGACTACTGCATTTGTCCAAACAACTGCGAGGCTTCCAAAGGAATCTGCCTTGGCACTCCAGCTCAGGCTCCTGAGGGGCAGTGCACCAGCAGTCCCCAGGACAGATATAAGTTGAAGGGAGGTATCAGGCATTTATTTCTGAAGTAGGAGCTCAGCACTGGACACAGCTATGCATGAAATCCACACACAGGCTTGTGTAGCAAGTAGGGTAGTCACGGAGGTGGCTGACATGTGCAGATGACACAAAGTCCACTGAGCGTACCAGGACCTGGTGAGCCAGACGTGCCTCTACCATGCGTTCCACGTCCCTGGCCAAGACTACCTCATCAGCTCTTGAGTAGAGGTAGAGCTCAGGCCAGCGGGAGCCTGCAGCCTGTAACCTCTCATAGAAGTGGGTGTGGAAAAGTGAAGTGACTGGAGCAAGTAGAAAGTGGAACAGGACTATGACCAGGGCAAAGGCCACCAGGAGCAGCAGGCGCAGCATGGCAGACCGGTGCTCCAGAATGGCTGCCAGGGCTCTCAGGGCTCCTACCAGGTTGCTATCACCAGGACCACTGTCAAAGATGGTGCCCACCACATGCAGGTGGCGGAAGCGCTGATGGGTCTGCAGGAGCTCCAGTACATAGCGGTACAGCATGACGCCGGCATTGCTGAAGACATGGAAGAGCAGGGGTTCCCTCTCAATCTCATAGTCAAAGAGGAGCTCAAGCAGCTTCTGGGCCATCATGCGAAGTGAAGGGATGCCCAAGGACTCAGAGAAGAAGACCATGTGCCAAGGGGCTGTATATCGGATCACAATGCAGCCCTGGGGAGAGGAGAGGGACCAGGTCAGTCCCCAGGGATGCAGAGGGGTGCTGGTACAGGCAAAGTTAGAGGAGCCCAGTAGCCCAAATTTCCACAGGGTCGTGCTTCATCCTGGGTGCTTGACCTCACTAGTCATAGATAGAGGTGCCTTCCAAGAATGGAAGTTAAACTCAAGGCCTGTTTTTTGGACTCCTTGCTTCACGCTGACCATACCTCCTCAGACTAGTATGCATTTGAGGCCTGGACCTGGAAACATATTTTGGAGACATCTGAACTGACCAGAAAAATTCTCTTCATTCCAGTTCCTCCCTTGTCTGTCCTCTAGCCCAACCCTGCCTCGCCTCGCACAGTTAAGGTGTTGCTGCTGGCTACACCCTGCTGTGATATCTGAGCCAAAACGATATCACATTCATCTCTGGCTACTGTCACTTTCCCCTGTAGGGTCCTGCAAACAGAGTCCATGCTATCTGAATTCAGGGGTCTGGGCCACAAATTTGTCTGGGTCCCAGGCCTAGGACCACTCCTCACACTCAATTTGAAATTCCAAATATAGTAAATACTGTTGCCCCTCAATTTCTAAAATCTAGACCCAAATTCACTTTAGGTTTCAATGCCCCTCATTGCCTATGTCAAATGTAAACGTCAAACCTTTAGATAGGTCCCCATTAGGCCAATTAGAAAAGGCAGCAGAAGCTAGCCTGACAGGGTCGGTCTTAACTCCTCTTCTTAATTTGTTCTAGAGACAGTGAGCCTTTCGGCCAGTAGCATCTAAGTTGGGCAGGCCCTGGAATGGGGTCAGATAGGTCTGGGCTTAATCCTTGGCCCTACTCGTTAATAACAGTGCAAGCAAAGAGTAATTCACTTCCTCTTTCTCAGTCTGTGCCCCCATTTATAACTGGGGTAGACCTCAAAAGGTTATGGCTGAAATTAAATGAGGAAAATGTACCTCAAGTGACCAAAACAGCACCTGGCACAAAGTAAATCCTCAGCCAATGGGATCTGTGGCCAGGATGGCACTAATGATGAGAGAAGTGTGTGGGCCCAGTTTTCAGGTGACACAGAAAAATGGAATGGCCAGCCAGTCACCAGCCATAGTCCCCTGAGCTGTCAGCCCCAGAGGCTCCAAAACTGAAGGGGACTGCTGATGGACACCCATGCTCCCAAATGGTCAAGTCTGGGAAAAGGTCTTTCAGTTCCTATTGCTCTTTTTTCCCTCAGCACATGTGTCATACATTATTAGGTAATAAGCCAAAAGTAAATACTTTTTAAATGAGACAAGAAGCTATCTTGGATGTAGAGGCTTAAGGAACAAGATAACTAGATAATAATGTGGGACCCTGGACTGGATCCTGGATTTTGGCCAAATCAGCTGTACAGGATGTTTTGGGGACATCATATTTGGGCATCAACATTGACTGGAAGCTGGATTTGATGAAAACTCACTAAGCTGAGAAGGTGATCCTAAAGACGCAGGCTACAAACAGTAGCTGACTAGATCATATATAGGCAGAAGGCACACAGAAAAAAACTGGAAGAGTGTACCTTAAGGTGGAAGTAGGGGCAATCTCTAGGTGACAGCATATGGTAGTTTTATTTTCTTTCAAATAATAAAATATTGGAGTTTTAGACAGAAGATTTTCATCTTATCCTCTGCCAGGGTGAAAGCAGAGCCTCCCTCTTTGAGGCTACCCCATACCTACCCTGCAACCTCAACCCATCTTCTCTGGAGCCTCCCTTCACCCACTCTCTCCCTCACACCTTCTGCCCACATAACAGCCTCACTCCCTACAACAGCCCATTTCCCAAAGACTCTCCTGTGGACTGTCACACCCTCCAAGCTTTTCTTGTCCATCCTTGGCCATGCCCCTTTCCTTCTAGAACCCTCTTCATTTTCTACTCTTTTAAGTCTGGGCTCCTCAGGACTGTCCTAAGCTCTTTTCTCTACTTCTCTATGCTCCTTGAGGATCTCATTTACCCTAGGACTTATGAATCGTTTTTAATGTTCCCATCCCAAAACACACCTCCTCACCTGAGAAGTGTCCCAGCCGGAACCCTGGCATGGCTCTGGATGTCTCCTTACCCTGTGCCCACTCCTAATATCTAATAGCCCACCATTCTACTTCCTACAAGCTCCTTGATCCATCACCTTCCCTGCCCCTGTACCACCAGCCCCAAAGGTCCTCCACACCCTCTGTCCTAGGTCACTGCAACCCCCTCTAAACTTACTGCTGGCTTCCAATTACGGTGCCTCCAGTCCTTTTCTCACTCTGCAGTGAGGGGCTTTCTGAATGGCAAATCTAATATCATATCCCTGATTACACCCCCACAGACTGACCCCAAGCATCACCTATAAATATGTGTACTCAGTCTCATTCTCTGTTCTAGTAGCCCTGCTGAAGACTGCTCTGGGAAGATCTAGACAAAAACATAAAAGAGGCTTCCCCACAATGTAACCAGGCCCTCCCAGGGCTCTTGCTAGTTACCACAACATCTACATACAAATCTCAGCATAGCCTGAGAAGCAGCAGGACTCTTCTCCAAGAGTCCCTGACTGGGAATGGAAAGGAGGGAAGGAATCACTATTAGTCCTAAAAGAGAAACTCACCTTAAGTCCTAGAAGCATAAATTATGCCCAGGGCACCCCACCCTGGCTCCTGCATCCAAAGAGGCATCCTCATTCAGGACTTGGAGCCTGGGCTTACTCCACAACTAGGGAACATGTCAAGGCTGCCCACTGGGGCATTCTGGGAGGAAAAAGCAAGTAGGGGACTGAAGAAGGTCACATGACACAGAACTGGTAATAAGGTATGGGGGCAACAACCCTGCCCAAGTCCCCATTCTTGGCATTGTTCTAGGGCTGACACATAGGTCATCAACCTTTGCTCAGCCAAAGACAAAGCAGCTAGAGGCTCCAAGTTCCCCCACAAAGCAGCCAAGGGTGGTAGAGCCCACACCCTGGGTATTTGCCCACAGTACTCACCCTGTTATGGTAGATGGCACTATACTTAGCCAGGTTCTTGTCCCTGCAGCCACCCCAGCCCAAGAGAATCACCACAGGTGGTCGCATCCCAGACGCCTTCCCATCTTGGCTGGGGCTGTTCTCTGAAACAAAGATGGGGACTGTCAACACCTGAGGCAGGATGGCAGTTCTGGCCAATCTAGAGACAGCACCACTGTGGCTGTCTACAGGAAACAAACAGGTACCAACTCCCTATGCTCCAGTCTCCCATATGGCTCCTGACCATGTCCTTAAGATGATCTCTTAGGAGACACTATGGTGTCACTGGAAAAACCCACGTGAGGGCACCTTCTTTTAGTAACTCAAAGACAACCCAGGACAGTAAAGTGAATACCCTTTTCAGACAACTTCAGCTTCTAGCCCCCAGGAAACCATGACATATGGATCAAATTAGGCCCACTAACTGTTTTTCCTTCTTTTTTAAAATTTTATTTATTTATTTATTTATTTATTTATTTATTTATTTATTTATTTATTTACAGGGGATGAGCACAGGAACTATAGCATGTGTGTGTGTGTGTGTGTGTGTGTGTGTGTGTGAGAGTGTGTAGAGGTCAGAGGACAAACTGAAGGAGTTGGTTCTCTTCTACCATGTGGGTCCTGGGGACTGAACTCAAGTCATCAGGGCATTCTAGGAGAAAAAAGCAGGCAGGGGACTGAAGGGACCATGCAAGGACACAGAACTGGAAGTAAGGTATGGGGACAACAATCCTGCCAGCCACGGTCTATAAGCTAAAATGGCTTGTGTGTATATATGTATGTGCCTATGTGTGGTAATATGCACGTTTGTGTGGTGTGTGGGTCTGTTTGTGCACACGTCTTGTGGAGGTCAGAGGTCGACACTGAGTGTCTGTCTCAATTACTTTCCACCTTATTTTTTGAGACAGAGTCTCTCATTGAACTTGGAGCTCATTGATTTGGCTAGGTGGGAAAGTCAGTGAACTCCAGGGTTGTCTGCTCAGCACTGGGGTCACAGCTGTATGCCACCATGCCCAGTGTTTATGTGGGCACTAAGAATCTGCACTCAGGTCCTCATGGTTGCACAGCAGGCACTTTACCCATGAGCCACCTCCCCAGTCCCCAAAATGACTTTAAAAATATTTTGTGTTGCTGGGGATCAAATCTTTGGCACCACGCATGGGAGGTAAGTGCTCTATCACTAAGCTACACCTTAAATCCTTAAATTTAGGCACTAATATTTTTTTTTTTTTTGGGACAGGGTCTCCCTGTAGCCCCAGCTGTCCTGGAACTCACTATGTAGACCAGGGTGAACCAACAAGTTCTGCCCCAAACTTACTAGAAAAGGTAGGAAACTTCTGCCTTCTGCAAGGTACACTTTGATTTTTTGGTCTTTTTGAGATAGAATCTCTGTGTAGCCCCAGCTGTCCTGGAACTTGCTATGTAGACCAGGCTGGCCTTGAACTCACAGAGAGACACCTGCCTCTGCCTCCCCAGTGCTGGGATCAAAGGCATGCGCCACCACGCCCAGCGGCACTAACATTTTTAAATGGTTAAAAAAAATCAAACTGGATGTGGCAGTATATACCTATAATCCCGAAACTTAGGAAGCTGAGGTAAGAGGACAGGGAGTTGGAGACTAGCCTGGGCTAAACAGTGAGACACCAGCATCAAAAAAAAAAAAATCACACTGATATTTCTGTGACACATACAAATTATATGAAATTTAAATTTCTGTGTACACACAAAAAAAGTATTATTAGAGGTTTAGAGATGTAGGGCAGTAGTAAACAGCTTGCCCAGTAGTAAACAGCTTGCCTAGTTAACACCCTAGCATGGTGGTGCATACCTGTAAGTCTAACACTTGGGAAGTAAAGGCAAGAGATCAGAAGTTCAAGGTCAATCTTAGTTACATAATAAGTTCAAGGCCAGTCTGGCTACATGAGAATGCATCTCAAAACAAACAAAAGAAAGGACTAGAGAAATAGCTCAGTGGTTAGGCGCCCTGGCTGCTCTTGCAGAAGACCTGGGTTCAAGTTCTCAGCACCCATAGGGCAGCTAGCAATCATTTATAACTCCAGTTCCAAGGGGATCTGCCACCTTTGTCTGGCCTCCACTGGCACTGTACACACGTGGTGTGTCTACATACATTCATTACTCATACACATAAAATAAAGTAAAAATAAACAAATCAAACAGAAACAAAGTTTAAAAATCCAAACAGGAGAACTGGGTAAGACAGCGTAAGCAAGCACACAAGGCAAACTGACTCAGGCCCATACCATACCTCCCACACTTGTGCTCTCAGAAAACATCCTGTAGCTACTGAGATTTAACCCTCGGAATACACCCATGAGGCCAGGTATTCTTACTACAGATGAGGAGCTGAGGTAGAGTGAGATTATGGTAATTTGCTTATGGTCTCATAGTTGGGAGGAGGACAGATGGCCATCCATCCAATCCTGCTCCCTACCCAAAGCTCCTTGAGCTCCTTGAGCCCCGTCCATAGCTAGAAGCATGCTGCCTTCAGTAACATACTGAGGGGTATAGGCCAGGTGCCTGCACCGTGCCTGCTTCTGAAAAGGCCTCCCTACAACCTTGTCCAACTGATCTCATCTCCTTTCCCCTGTGAGGTGAATGCCACCTGCTCTGGGGGACGTTTGCACAAGGCTTGTCTGTAGCTAGGCAGCCCCATTCAGAAAGGGCTGGTGCAGACCCTTCAAAGGACCAGGCCACTTGGCTATGCTCAGCTGCCACCTGAAATTTATGGATGCTGGTGATGACCTGGCAACAATAAATTTCAAG
Source organism: Nannospalax galili (assembly GCF_000622305.1). NCBI lineage: Eukaryota > Metazoa > Chordata > Mammalia > Rodentia > Spalacidae > Nannospalax > Nannospalax galili. The sequence goes on from NW_008348453.1 coordinate 1,584,118, forward strand.
GCTAGTTAAGAGGATGGTAAATATAAATCACTAATCTTTGGACAAAGGGAAGACAACAATTTCCTGTGGAAATTAATGTGATTGAAAAGTTCAATGTTCCTGCTCTCTAGTGGTGGTGACTCTGGCCTTCAGAGATTAACTGCCCATACCCGAGGGGCTCTAGGCTGGTTGCAACTCAGCCAGGGACAGAGCTTCCAGTGCCTCAGTCCTTTGCTGACACATGCCGGCTATCCCAGCCTCCACAAACTCAGGTGGCTCCAAACAATCTCTACCTTCTCAGCCTGTGCCCACAGTCTTCTGCCACAGAAGCTCCTCACCTACACTGGACTTCTCAGACCCTTTCCTTGGAGAAGACAACCAAGGCAGTCACATCCATTGGTGGCCACAGGATGACAAGGCTAGCCCCCAATAATACATTTCCGATCTCAGGTTGAACAGGTTCGGCAGGACTTCTAAACTCTCCTCATGCTGGGATCTGTGACTCTGCTCAGCTCCAGGGTGGGTTCTACTGGTTCCCTTATAGGAATGACTCTCCACCAGATATGCATCTCCATGAAGATACTGACATTCTGCCTACCCCCAGAGTCCAACCATTCTTCTGTTCTTACAAAGGAGGGACCAGTCCCTCCACTCTCCAGCCAGGCCCTGGAGGCAGCTCCTAAACCCATAGAAACTTTAACTTCAGGAGAAGCTGCACACTACCCCTCTGTAGTTAACTTTTTTTTTTTTTCCTTTTTGTGGTGCTGGGGATGGAACCCACTGCCATGTGCATGTTAGGCAAACATCTAAGCTGCACCTCCGGCTGCCCCTTCAGAGTCTATATCTGAAGTACCAAATCCCAGAAAATCCAAGGTGCCTTAGAAACAGGACTGGGAAAGTGACAGTGACCAAGAAAGGAAAACAAGCTCACTACAGTGGCCTCAAAGGTCCAGTGGGAGCATGCAAGGAGGACAGAGGGTGTGAGCAGGGCAAAGTTATGATGTCATAAGCCATCTAGGCCATAGCAAGCAGTTGTGGGGGCTGGGACCCTGAAGGACAGAGGAGCAATGGGCAGAAGAGCAGCCAAGAGTAGGAATGGGGCCCGACTCTGCCTAGTCAGGGTTTTAGTCCATTGCAATGCAGAATGAAGATTCTGGAATGGGGAAGTAGCATGATCCAATCTGTTATTGATCACTGACTTACACAACTGTTTAATGTCCTTCTCTCTCCCCTTAACCAACAGGTTCTAAAATGCAGGAAGTGAAGTCTATCGTGTTTATTGCCACATGCCCAGTGACCAGCACCATGGCTGGCCTGCACAGGCACTCAGCAGGCACATGCTAAGTGAATGAACACAGCTGCAAAGTGAAGCATGAATGTGAGGAGAAAGAGGTGGTACTCCTCTTGTTCCCCCATCACCCTTTCCAGAGTAATAAAGCAGGGCAACGACCACTGTTATGTCACCACAACTGGACCACAGTTCCTCCACCCTCTAATGCAAACTGCTGCTCCTCTCTTACTCACTCCACTGGCCATAGCACCTCTGCCCATCCTGCTGCTGGCTCTCCAGACAGGGACAGTGTCTATGGAGCAACTCCTCTGTAGTCACTGAAGATTTTGACTCCTGGCTCTGGCTATTCCAAGACTTACCAGGACCCTATGCTGTCAATCAGGTACAGGTTCACCTTGTAAATTCATTGCAAACTTCCCTCAATAAAATGAGCTAACAAAGGACCTGGAGAGATGACTCAGCAGTTAAGAGTGCTTGCTGCTCCCACGGGGAAGACCTGAATTCAGGCCATATCAGGCAACTCATAACAACCTGTAACTCCAGCTCCAAAGAATCAGATACCCTCTTCTGGCCTCTGAGGGCACCAACACACACACACACACACACACACACACACACACACACACACACACACACAAAGAAGCTAATAAAACATGGTGCCAAGGGGGCCGGAGAGATGGATCAGTAGTTAAAGAGCACTAACTGCTCTTGCAGAGGACCAGGTTTGAATCCCAGCACCCACACAGCAACAAACAACTGTCTGTAATTCCAGTTGTAGGGGATCCACACCCTCTTCTGACCTCTGCAGGCATTTCACTGACATAGGTGCACTCACATGTATGCAGGCAATGCATACACTTGAAAACAATGATGCCAGGTTAAAAAAAAAAAAGCACTAACAGGATGTTCTGTGTTAAGTGCTATTCTAGGATCTCTATGTAGTTATTCACAAGACAGCAAATTATATTCCCAAAGTTGTACAACTAGTAAACAGTGAAGCTGAAATCCAGATACAGTGTGGTCTAACTATGGATTGGCCATATCTGATAACCCAGGTAGCTTCCTGGATAGCAAACTTCAAGCCCCTGGTCTAGATCAGCATCACCTCAGCTCCAAACCCATAACACACAGCTGTCTCCTGTCCACTGATTGACCCCCTCCCTCAATGACCAACTCCTCCTCTTCCTCCTCCTCTTCCTCCTCCCCATGTGCATCTCATCCAGTCCTGTGACTGTCTTAGGTGTTAGCTACTACAACTATTTCTATTTTACAAAGGAGAAAACTAACAGAGAGATTATGTCCTTTCCTCAGCACAAGGACACAAGCCAGGAAGCAACACAGCCGGTTCCATTCTGTGGACCACCATGCTATACTGCAGCCAGACCTCACACACGTTCTTTATTCCCCAGCTCAGGATGCTGTCCCTTATGTTTACTTAATGCACACTCTACCTACAGAGTTGGCCCACTGTTCATTCCCAGTAGCCCTCCTGGAAGAGCTCCCCGAACCCTTCTGACACCCCCACCCCAATCATCAGGCTAGGTAAGTGCAGCCACTAACAATACCACACTCTTATCATCCTGCACTGACTGGTCATTAGGGAAGCAAAGAGGCTACAGCAGTACGCAAGGCAAAAAACGGTGAAGACCCCAGCAAGGACAGTGGGGAAGACAGGCAGGGCAGGAGGAAATGACAGGAAGAAGACAAAGTCAGAGGCTGGGAGTGATGGTGCACACCCTAACTCTAGCACTCAGGAAGCTGAGGCAGGAGAATCAAGAGTTCTAAGCCAGCCTGGGTTGAACAGCAAGAAAAAGAAAGCCAAATCATAATAATTTAGGAACATGTCAAGTCTCAATAGATATATACATCAGCATAAGAATTCAAACTCGCTGGGCGTGGTGGCGCATGCCTTTAATCCCAGCACTCAGGAGGCAGAGGCAGGTGGATCTCTGTGAATTCAAGGCCAGCCTGGGCTACACAGTGAGTTCCAGATAGGAATGCATCTTTGTGATCTTAACTAAGCACCAGTTTCTTGGTTGTGACCCCAAAAGCACAAGGAAGAAACAAAATAAATAAAATGGAATTTCAACAAAATTGAAAACATTTGCACTTTTTAAAAAAGTACTTTCAGGGCTGGAGAGATGGCTCAGTGGTTAAGAGCACTGGCTGCTCTTGCAGAGAACCCAGCACCCACATGGCCACTAACAACCATGGGCAACTCCAGTTCCAGGGGCTCTGGCACCCTCTTCTGACCTCTGAGGGCATTGCATGACTTAGGGGCACTAACATATATGCAGGCAATACACTCAAACACATTAAAAAATTAAAAATAATATTTTAAAAAATAAAAAATAGGGGCTGGAGAGATGGCTCAGCAGTTAAGAGCACTGACTGCTGTAACTCCAGTTCCAGGGGTTCTAATGCCCTCTTCTGACTTCCTCGGGCACTGCACGACATGGGTGCACTTACTTACATGCAGGCAATATACTACTCATACACATAAAATAAAAATAAAATATTTTTTAAAAATTAAAAAATTAAAAACAAATTTAAAAGAGTACTTTCCAAAGAAAATTTTTTAAAAAAGCTCACAGAATGGTGACAATATTTGCAAACCATGTATTCGATATGATGCTTGTACCCAGGATATATTAAAAACTCTTATAGTTTAAATCCAAAACAAGCTGGGTGTGGTGGCACATGCCTTTAATTCCAGTACATGGAAGGCAGAGGCAGGTGTATCTCTGTGAGATAGAGGCTGAGGCTGACCCTGGTTACATAGCTAGTCCAGGCCTGCTGGGAGACTCTGTCTCAAAATCTCAAAAAGACCAACCCCCCCCCAAAAAACAAATAATCCAATTTTTCTTTTCTTGTGTGTGTGTGTGTGTGTGTGTGTGTGTGTGTGTGTGTGTGTGTGTGTATGAGAGGCAGAGCGGGGAGGGGAGAAGGACAGCATGTGTATATATAGATGTATGTATATGAGTGAGTGTGGTATCTGTGTGTGGGGTATGCTCGTGTGTGGGAGAGGGACCAGAGGAGGATACTGTGTGTTCTGCTCTATCACCCTCCACCTTATTCCCCTGAGGCAGGATCTCTCATTGAACCAGAGCTAGGCTGGTAGCCAGTGAGCCCCAACCATCCTCCTGTCTCTGCCACAGCACTGGAGTTACATGTATTACCTGCATGTAGGTAAGTGCACCCGCTGCCATGTGGGTGCTGGGATTCAAATGTGGGTCTTCTCCAAGAACAGTCAGTGTTCTTAACTGCTGCACTATCTCTCCAGCCCCAACACACCAGCTTTTTTACATGGGTCCTAGGATCTAAGTTCAGGTCCTCATTGTTTGTGTAGCAAGTGTTCTTGCTGTGCGCCCACTGTGCCATCTCTCCAGCCCCTCTCAATTTTAAATAAGCAAAGAATTTGAACAGACATTTCTCCAAAGAAGATATGCAAATGGCTACTAAGTACATAAAAAGATGTTTGTCATTACAGAAATGAAAGTCAAAATGACAATGTAGTTTTACTTTATGCTTACTGGAACAGCCATAACCACAAAAGTCAGACAAGAGCAAATGCTGATAAGGAGAAATCAAAATTTTCTTAGCTGCTGGCTGATATGTAAAATGGTACAATCACTTTGTTTGAAAAACAGTTTCACAGATTACAGTATACTGTAATCCTAGCACCTGTGAGATATAAGCAAGGGAACTGTGAATCCAAGCACAACCCCAGAACTAAAAACAGGTCTACACAAAAAACACTTGTCCATGAAGTTTCACAGTAGTATTATTCACAGTACCTGAAAGGCAGACTTTCATACAATAGAACATTATTCAATCATAAAGAATAATAAAGTGCTACTCATGTCATAGTATAGATAAGCCTTCAAAACATCATGCTAAGTGAAAGAAGCCAGGCTCAGGCCACCTGTGTTATGATCCCATTTATATAAAATAGCTAGAAGGGCCAGTGAGATGGCTCAGTGGGTAAAGGTATTTGCCACCAAGGCTGAGGACCTGAATTCAATCCCTAGGATCCACATGATGGAAGGAGAGACTCCACTTCCGAAAGTTTTCTTTGACTTTTACACACATGCTATGGCACGTGTGCATGTGCATACACAAACACAAATAAACCTAATTTTAAAATTTAAAAAGCCATGCACAAGATAAATAATCCATAGAAACAGAAGGCAGATTTGTGATTGTCAATGGCTAGAGGGAAGAGGAACAGGGAATGAATACTAATGAGTCTGAGGGTTCCTTTTCAGTGACCTAAATGTTCTAGAATTAGATCACAGTGATGGTTGCACAATTCTGTGAATATACTAAAAAGCAACAAATTGTGCATTTAAAAAAGATGAATTTTATGATATATGAATAATATCTCTCAATGTCATTTTAAAATAGCAAGTAAAAAATCACGTTGCAAAGTGAGATCACAAAGAATATCCTCTAAACATATACAAACATTTTATACATAGAAAACAAATACTCTTTCTGAGACTACAGGCAATTTCTTTTCTGACACAAGGTCAGAAAAGTTGAGGCCAGGCTGGCTTCAACTCACCATATAGTTGAGGATATCTTGAACTCTTGACCCTCTGACCCCCTTTCATGAGTGTGATATTATAGGTGTATACCACCATACCAATGTAGAAGCAATTTATTTTCCATGAGTTTTTACAAATATTTTATTTTATTTATTTTATTTTTATCAGTGTATTGCCTGCATGTATGTAAGTGTATCCATGTCTTGCAATGCCTGCAAAGGTCAGAAGAGGACATCAAATTCCCCTGGAATTGGAGTTATGGACAGTTGTTAGCCACAATGTGAGTGCTGAGAATCAAACCCGGGTCATCTGCAAGAGCAGCCAGTGCTCTTAACCACTGAGTCATCTCTTCAGCCCCTCTTTTCCATGACTTTTAAAACCCATTTTATAAAATCAATATGGAGCTGGAATGTGATTAAGTGGTAGAACACTCACCTATCATGCACAAGGCCCTGGCTTCGATCCCCAGTACTGAGAGGGGAAAAAAAAAAAAAAAAGATTTAAAAGTAGTATTTGGGACTAAAGAGATGGCTCAGGAGTTAAGAGCACTGGCTGCTCTTATAGAGGATCCAGGTTCAGGTCCCAGAACCCACATGGCAGCTATTAACTGTCTGTAACTCCAGTTCCAGGGGCTCTGACGCCCTCTTCTTGCCTTCTCGGGCATTGCATTCACATGTGCACTTACGTACATGCAGACAAAAACACACACATAAAATAAAAATTAAAAAAAATTAAAAGCAGTATGTGTCACTTTGCAATGAAAGTTACAAGATTATTTCAAAACAGCAATAGGAAAAGCGGTCCCATCAAAACAGTTAAATCAAGGCTTTGGTGGCACACACCTTTAATCCTGGCACTTGGGAGGCAGAGGCAGGCGGATCTCTGTGAGATGTGAGATCAAGACCAGCCTGGTCTTCATAGTGAGTCCCAGGTCAGTTGGGGGTACAGGGAGACTATGTCTCAAAAAGAAAACAAACAAACAAAAAACCAGCCAAGTCAGTGAGGTCAGGGCTACCCAGGAGCCATTGGAAATGAAGAAGCATTCTTTTCTACTGCTCCAAAATAACTCCATCTCCCAGGCTCCTTGTCTCTTGACAAACAATACTGACACTGGAAACACAAGAATTACAAATACCCATGTTGTAGAGCAATGCAAGTCATATACTAAGACATAAATTAGATTGTGAATATCCCAGGGGCGTGTAGGGAAGACAAAGAAGAAGATTTGACAAGAAAGACATAAGGCTGTTTAACCACAAGCCAGAATCAAAACACAATAAACTGATTTTTTTTTCCTCAAATACAAAGAAGAAAATGATCCCCAATTTTCCCTATTCCCCAGAAATGCTTTCTAGAATCTGGCTACTCCTATATTGAGAACAAATTATTTTAAATTTGCATTTTGAAATGACAACACAGCAGATTTAGACTAGCGTACCACCTAAGAATCCATACTATATAAAGCTGTACCTGGTTCAAACTCCAGCTCTGCCACTTAGTGACTATGAAGCAGGCCAGGAGGCAAGTCTTTTCTGCTTCATTTTCTCTATCTGTGAAATGGGGATAACAGTAAGATCGTGACTAGGGAGGGCTCAGCAACATACCAGGCACAAAGAAAGAGTTCAATAAAGTGAAATTATTACTTCACAAGTAATCATGCCCACTGTAGGAAGAAGTAGAAAATGAGTATCTAATAAAATTGGAATCATACTGTTTGTAATCTGCTTTCTTCCATTCGGCAATATATTGTGACCATCTCTCCTTGTCAGTTTATATATTTCTACACCATTATTTTTACTAGCTGCAGAGGGGCTGTAGAATGTTTTACAATTTATGGTAACCAATCTCCTATTATTGGACATGATGTTGTTTCCAGTTTGGGGCTATAATAAAATACTTTCACAGACACTCTTTGTGCATGTCCCTCACCATGGCGAGGATTCAGGCTGCCCTTCTTAATGGCAGCTGAAGTCTTTGCATGCCCAAGCTCTAGAGTAAGGCTTTCAGGCTGACATGTGGTGTTACGTGGGGCAAGACACTTCACGTTCTTTATCTGTGAAACAGGATTAAGAGTACCCTATCCTTACAAAGTAGCAGTGAGGATTAATAACATAATGAGAAGAATTCCCAGCGGGCTGGCATGTGGATGGGGCACAGGCATGATCAACATGTAAGATGACAGATGCTCAGAGAAAAGGAGGCATGTGAAGGGCAAACGTAGGACCTAAAATAGCAGCTGGCACAGAGCAGGCCCTTAGGAAGAAATTTTAATTGGTTTGTTAATGGATGAAAGAAAAGACATGAGAATTTTAAAATAAATGGAACTCGTGTGCACTTTGGCAGCACATGTACTAGAACTGGACAGATACAGAGATTAGCATGGCCCTGCATAGGGATGACATGCAAATTCAAGAAGTGTTCTATATTTTTAAGAATGAATGAATGAGGGCCTGGAGAGATGGCTCAGCGGTTAAGAACACTGGTTGTTCTTGCAGAAGACCCAGGTTTGAATCCCAGCACCCACATGGCAGCTAACAACTGTCTGTAACTCCAGTCCCAGGGGATCCAACAGCCTCTTCTACCTCCACAGGCACTGCACAACACAAGTGCACTTACCTACATGCAGGCTATACACACATACACATAAAATTAAAAAAACAAAAAATCCTCGACCTACCCTTATCCACAGGGCTCCCACACAGGCTACTAGAGTCACACTATGCAGTGAACAGGGGAAAGGAGGTGGTGGCTATAGGATGGGGTACAGAACTTCTGGACAACCCCCCGTGGGGTGGAGGAACAGGAACTTCCATGTGCTAGAAAGCACCACAGGGACAAAGTTCCTGTGCTCAAGACCCTTCCAGACTTGTCCTGGGAAACTCTTCCCAGGCTGCTTGTTTGTGTGCTTCAAATATCCTTTGTAAGAACTGCAAGTGTGAGTAAAGCGTCTCCCTGGGTTCTGGGAGACGCTCTGAGGAGGGGCTCACAGCCGCCGGAGTTCTAGAGGCCCAGGTCGTAGTCGCCATGTGGGTGCTGGGAATCGAACCCAGATCCTCTGCAAGAGCAGTCAGTGCTCTTAACTGCTGAGCCATCTCTCCAGCCCCAAGAAAATCAAGTCTTAATGGACTCTTCCAGGTCTTTAAGGACTGGTAATAGCTTGAGGTTTTCTTTTGTTGTTATTTTTAAAATTGTAGCATCTAGGGGGCCTCATGCATACTTGGTAAGCACTCTACCACTGAGCAGTGCTGCCAGGACTCACCGCCCCCCTTTTTTTTGAGACAGGATTTTGCTCAGGCTGGCCTTGCTTGAACTTGAACTTGTAATCCTTTTGCCTCAACTCCTGAGTGCTAGGATTATAGGCATACTCCACCATGCCTGGCCAGCTCTTGAGGTTCTCAACTCTCTACTACCCAAAGCATGTCACAATCTCCTGCAGGTCCCTGATCCCTGCAGCCATGCCCTCCAAGTCCTCCTCTTGTGCCCTGACTTTTGCCCTTTCTGCTGTTTCACCACAGATCTATCAGCCTTCTCCAAGCTTGACTCTCCCCACTCTGGGCCCCTCATGATAGAACCTCGGCACTGCCCTCCTGGTACCAGTAAGTGCTTCCTGAGCTTTAAGACCATGGTTATATTTGACCCTAACCAGTAGCTAGCAAAAAAGAGAAGGCTCACAATAAAGTCTGGGGATCTGAGACGCTTCCCAAAACTTTTTGTGACTGACTTGAGTCCTTCGGTTACTCTAAGAGCAAGGGTCATCCCAAAAAATCCTATGAATTTTGGAGGTGGGGTGGGGGGTGGAGTTGGAAGATTGAAACCAAGGCCTCACTCACACGATATAAACAGTCTGCCCAGTCTGGCCCACAAAGCCCAGAGCTCCGAATGCCTCCACTTCACAGCTACCTTCCACTAACTGAGGCATCAGCATCGGCTGCTCACCTCACTGTCAATTCACTGCACTGCTGGGTTCTGTGGCTTTGATTTTAAATACAGGGGAAGGGAAGAGGCAATTCCAGAAACTAAATATGTCTGACACCACCATTAAACAGTAACTTCAAAGGAAGGACAATCTCTGTGCCTCTGACCCCACCCTCCAAAGACTGTCATTCTGTGCAGCCAGGTCAACCTGGAGAGAAACTCAGAGAGGAGAAGTGAATAGGTTCAGAGACAAGAGCATCCCCATGACCTTCTGAGGTGATCTATGACCTCCAGCTTAGCTCTGGAGCATGTACTGTGAGAGGGAAGGTCATGCAGAGCTGAAGCTTCCAGAAAAGGCAAGCAGGGGGAACAAGTGAAAGCCTCCAAAGTATTTCCTCTTGGAGAAGAGATTCAAGGAAGCCAGAAAGCTGTCTCTTGAAGAGATGGTACTTTCTATATTGTATCCACATCATTTTGAAATCATCTGCCCCTTCTGCCTCTCCCTCCAGAAAACCACTCTCTAGGAAGAGTACCTATGCATGAATCACTTGAGGAGCAAACAGCTAACCCACGGCCAGGATACAGCAAATGCTGAACTGAAAGCAGAAATGACAGGAAGGTCAATGCGGTTCAAGAAAGGGAAGTGCTTTCTAACAATGGACCCAGGTGCTTGGAAGGACGCATCCTGTCGGCAACAGAATGCCCTCATGCCTGCAGAGGGATGTAGGATAATATGCCCTCTGAGATGTCTTTTAGTTCCAAGCCCCAGTTCCTGAAGCAGTAGAGGGAAGCCCAAGGAAGGAAAGGCATAGACATACTACCTACTCAGTTCCAGGCACACATCCAGCCACTACCCTGTGAACCCTCACTATCTTGGAAGGTTGTTATACTGGAAAAATCTGTGGTTCAGAGAGGTTCAATAACTTGCCAAAACTAGGCCTGATGGCACAGGCCTGTAATGGCCAGCTACTAGAGAGGCTGAAGAAGGATTTGTAAGTTCAAGCCTACATGGGCTAATTATAAAGTGAGTTCAAGGCCAGCCTGGGCAACACAATGAAACCTTGTCTCAAAACAAAAGGAGGGGGGCTAGAGAGATGGCTCAGCGGTTAAAAGCACTGACTGCTTTTGCAGAGGACCCAGGTTCAATTCCCAGCACCCACAGGTGGCTAACGACCATCCATAACTCCAGTTCCAGGGGATCTGATGCCTTCTTACCTCTGCGGGCACTTCACGATACAGGTGCACTTACACAATGCAGGTAATACACTCATACACATAAAAGTAAAAATAATAAATAAAATATTTTAAAATGGCGAAACAGACCATCGAGATGGCTCAGTGGGTATTGGGCTTGCCACCAAGCTCAATGTCCTGAGTTCGATCTCTGGGACCCTCATGGCAGAAGGAAAGAAGCTGTCCTCTGACTGTCACACATACTATGACACATAACACACACACACACACACACACAAAAATCTAATAAAAATTTTTTTGAGACAGGATCTCACTATGTAGCCCTGGTAGCCTAGAACTCACTATGTAGACCAGACTGGTCTTGAACTCACAGAAATCCACCTGTCTCTGCCTCCCAAGTGCTGATATTAAAGGTGTGTGCTACCACACCCAGCTTAAATTTTTAAAATTAATTTTTATTTTAAAATACCTTGGAATAAACCTGACCAAAGACATTAAAGAGCTCTACAAGGAAAATTTTAACTCTTTAAAGAAAGAAATTGAGGAAGACATCAGAAGATGGAAGGACCTCCCATGCTCAT
>NW_008348453.1:1598566-1606136 GCF_000622305.1 Nannospalax galili
GCAAAGGAAAATCTCTTTAGATACTTAAGTGACAATTGAATTTATTTTTATAATTGTTTTAATAGCTTTTGTATAATCTTCATTGCTATTATGAGATATAAAATGTATTTATCAAATCTGTAATCATTATGCCAAAAAATCTGAATTACTGTAACATTTTGTATATTGTTAAAACTGTAACTTTAATTGTAAAAAAAATTTTTTTTTTAAAAATTAATTTTTATTTTATGTGTGTTTTGCTGGCATATATGTGAGCCCATGCATGGAGGCCAGAAGACATTGGATTCCCTGGAACTGGAGTTATAGACAGTTGTCAGCTGCCATGTCAGTACTGGGAACCAAACCCAGGTCCTCTGCAAGAGCAGCCAGTACCCTTAACTGCTGAGTTATTTCTCCAGCCCCTAAAAGGTTTTTTTTTTTTTTTTTTTTTTGGTTTTTTTTTGAGACAGGGTCTCCCTGTAGCCCCAGCTGTCCTGGAACTTACTATGTAGACCAAGCTAGCCTTGAACTCACAGAGATCCACCTGCCTCTGCCTACCGAGTGCTGGGGTTAAAGGTGTGAACCACCACGCCCGGCTTAAAAGTTCTTTTTTTTTAAAGAGAGCTGACTATGATACAGCTTAGTGATAGAGCAACGGCCTAGCATGTATGAGGCCCTGGGTTCAATCCAAGTCCCACCAAAGTAAATAAAGAATAATTTGCCAAAGTCACAGAGCTAGTAAGAGGTAGAGCAGAAATACAAACTAAGACCATCACACTGCCCACTTGGGCAGAGAGTTCCTACCCTCCTGGCCATGAAGAAGGCAGCACTAGCCCTTTGCAGCTGAAGGTTCTCCAAGGGCAACAATATTAATTGACTTCATCACATGTGATGCCAAAACTTTTCCAAAGTATTTTCACATCTATAAGCCCAAAGAGCCCTAAACCAACAGATCCAGGTCTACAGAAAAATAGTTGGAGCCACCTGTTCTTTGGGAGCTGAGGGACTGTTGCCCTCTCCTTCTAGATTCCAAACCAGGAACACTCAATGACACCAGAGGGGCCTGCAAGGCTCTCTTGAAGAAGGCAACATCTGAGCTAAGACAGGATGAGCTGGACACATGAGGTGCAGTGGAGAGCAAGGGGTACCCCAAGCAGGAAAGGGCAACCACAGAGGCTTAGAGAAGCTAGTAGTGTGCAGAGAATCACAAGTCATTTGGTGGTGCCAGAATGTAAACTTCACATGGAACAGTGGAAGGCATAGTGATCAAATCATGAAGGACTTTGAATATCCTGCTAAGGAATCTGGGCTTGATTTACCCTGAGGGCAATAAGGAGCCGCTGAAGGGTTTTATGCAGAGCAGTAATAGGATCAAGCCCTTGCAAGAAGATGATCCTCATGGGAGCAATCTAAGAAGCTGAGCTGCTGGCGGAGAGACTGAAGGTGTGAAGACCAGGCTGGTGGGACACCCAGGGCTCAGGCGGATCTGTACTCAAGCCGCCTCTATCACAATTCCCAACGAGGTCAACTTTCTCTTTCTGGTCCACCAACTTACAAACTACTAATTTTATGCTGTCTCCCATACATTTTCTTCAGTGATATGACTGTAGGGGGAAACAATGTTAATTCTAAATGTCAACTACGAAACTTGCCTGTTAGGCCCTATATTCGGTCCTTGACACAAGTAACCTCAGTGGTGCAGTCAGCAATCCTATGAGGGAGCTTACTCTGTTTGTTTTGCAAGGTAGGAAAACAGAAATTCAGAGCTGGTAGTTTACCAAAGGTCATCCAATTACTAAAGGGAGGAGTAGGATTTCAACAGAGTTCGACCTGGCCTAACAGACAGCTCGGTTAACAACTGCCAAGGAGAATGGATGGAAAGGGTTGGGCATGCTGAGTCCCTGGTCTTTTCCGAGGACAGAGGCCCCCTGAGGACTCCGTTCCTTTGGGAAGATGGGTGGTAGGCCTAGCCTCACTTGGCGAGGGGAGAGACGTGGGAAGTCCGATCCCAAACAAAAGGATCCCGCAGGACCTCAGGCGGCCTCCAGCTACAAAGAGAGCAAGTAGACCACGGGCCTGAGGAGCGCTGGTGCAGAACACTGCAACGCCCGGCAGAGCAGGGAGGAGGCGGGGCCCGCGGGGGGGGGCGGGCCTCTGCGCCCCACACACTCCATCCAGGACCTGCGGGACCCCCGGAGGGGCGGGCCGCAAGAAGGCGGGGCTGCGGGGCATCGCTGCGCCCGCCCCCGCACATCTGTCCGTCACCTCCCCACCCCTCCTCGTTCCATACTCTGGCTCCAGCGGGGCGGATCCGGGATCTCGATGGTGTAGTCCAGCTCGGCCGAGGCCATGGTGAAGATGCCGGCCGTCAGCACTGGCCTACCGCCGGAACTCCCGCTGGCTCACCCCGCCTCCCCCCGATGCCCCTCCCGGGGCCCGCCCACTCCCCAACACTGCCCAATCCCGGAGCCGCGCTCTGTGACCTCCCGCCCTAGCAACCACCGAGTCCCTGCCAACCTCCCGCGGCGCCCAGCTAACCCGGCCTTAGCAACCAGGCCCCGCCCTCCTGGTCTCTGGCCCACAGGCATTGGCTGAATCTCTTGCCTTGGATCAAGGATTGGCCAGCTGAGACGCCGCTCAGGAAGAGTCCCCACCCTCCCGTGAAGGTAAGCGTCCAGCCGGGTATTGCTGTGTTCTGGTTGTGAGGAGGAGCTCTCCAAACTTCATCTTCTTCTACCCGGTAGAAAAAGGGCCTGTAGCCTTTTGTGGTCTAACTACGTCCGCCATCCTCTACCAGCGCAGCTCCGAGGGCTGGAGGCAGAAAAACGTACAAAACTGCGTAAGGCGGCGCGTGCTGGTCCATCCTCCCACCGGGTGGGTGGAGACAGGCTGGCTGGTTGACTGGCGGGCTGGGTGGGATGCGGTCTTCAGTTGATGACTTAGTAAATGCCCTTTTCGTGGAGATCCCAAGGAACCAGAGAGTACAGCTTCCTTGCATTTAGCCATGCATTTAATAAGTATTTACTGAACACCTGTGTGTGCCAAAGGCTGGGCTACATACAGTTCTTCGGGCTCTAGTAAGGCTAAACTGGCCCTGACGTCTATAAATCTCAATGGGGGAGGAACCATGCATGAACCAACTCTAACCCTATAGGGAGTATAAAAATTCTACAGATGAGTAAGGGTTCGGGGAGCTGAGACTCTGAGAGAAGGAGCCTTAACGAAAATGGGATAGCTACTGAGCTAAGTCTTCAAGGACGTGTGGAAATAAAGGGAAAGTGAGCCTGGTGTGACCTCAAGGCCAGCCTGGTCTACATAGCAAATTCTAGGCCAGCTGGGGCTATATCGAGACCCTGTGGGGGGCACTTTAGGACTCTGCGTTCATGAGTTCACAGCTTGCTTGGAAAATAAATTTATCTTCAGAGATGAACTGATATTTTCCCGGCAACAATACCAGATAGACTTACATGGGGCCATGAGGCCCTCAGTTCCAAAGTGGAGTCTACCATCCCTTCTGCTTTCCGGGAGTGACTTTCAGCACTAGAAGTCTGTCTTTCCATGTTCATGGGCACATGGTATGTATCCCTCCTTTGTAGTGCAGCAATCTCTACACCTAGCCAATGGCCTGCATTGCTGATCTCTCATCCATCTGCACAATTCTGTCCTAGTGATGGCTTTATAAAAGAAAGGAAATGAAAGTGACTCAAACTCTTGAGCAGGCTGAAAACACATGCACAGAACAAGACATCCCCTCACAAGCTGCTGGCTGGACCTCATATTGTAGTATCACAGTCCTTGCTCCTGCTATTAAACTTGAAAACATTCCCAGGAAAGCTCACGGGACTTCATCTTCTGTGGCTCAGGTGTCACAGATCTATGGAATGAGAACTCCTAACCACAGTCTGTGAATACACACCTGTCAGCTCTGGTCCCTGAGAGAAGGGGGAAGTGAGAGTGGAAAGGAGCAGAGCAACCCTGCTATAGAATGCCTGAAGCTTCCAAGGGGAGCAGCCCTGCGTTTTAATGTAGCCTATGGTGAAGTCCCAGAGACCTTAGCTCAGCCCAATCCGATTTGCCAGAGTTCTTGTGAAAGTAGATGTGTACTGTATAATGCTTTAAAGAGCAGAGATGACTTAGATGAGCCAAGAGATAGGCTTCTGAGGGAGCAGTATAATGGTCAAGGGCTGATGTGGAGATCAACTTGGGTAAAGAAATGCATGAATATGGGGCTGTTCCCTGTTTCCTCTCACCTTCAGAGAAAGCCAGACATGAGATTCAGTTGGTTAAAAGCCAGAATAATGTGAAATCAGAAGTGTGCAAGTCTACAGATGTGAGCCAGCTCCAGCTGGAGAGGCAGCCATCATCTAGTACAGCAGGGGCAGACCCAAGGCTGAGTTCAAAGCCCAGAAGAACCTCAGTGAGCTAGGCTTCCTAGGAGACCCTGCATCTTGCCCACACAGCTGGACCAGGTTGGTAAAGCTGATAAAATGCTCCAGGTTGATTCCAGGGAGACTGAGAAGCAGCATCCAACAGAATGTGTGCATTCTGGTTTGATTTGGAGCATAAAATAGAAAGGGAGCCAGTTGCGTTTGTCATCTCTTTGAATGAAAAAATATATGTTGAAGAGAAATGCTAGGTTGGACACCTTGCTTCCTGAAGATGTAGAAGATGGTAAAGTGGAAGGGGATGCTAAAGATGATATATATGAGATAGACCGTTTCCACAAAATTACTGAGCAGGGCTGCTTGATTCCCCACAGGGGAAGACTTTAAGTCAAGAGGTTGACGGGGTGATGAGCTGAAAGTTGCCCTCACACTTTGTCACACATGAGAGCACCCATGTGACTTCCAAAGTGAAGGGAAGGAAGAATGTGAAAGCGCCTGTGGAGGAATCCAGAAGAAATCTGCATGGCTTTGCAGGAGGGCTTGCAGCCCAAAGCTCAGTGTGGTATGAGCTCCTGAGTTGTATGAAGAGATGATGTTTAGGTACAGGGCGACTCTGAACACCTGTGTGATAATGCTTCTACTAAATCACTCACATGCTGGATGCACCTGTGAAGGAACAGTTTACTAATGCATTTGTCATGACCAGGAAGAACATCTTCCTCCTTTTGAAGCAAGAAATCTCTAGTATGCAGCAAGTAAGTTAAGAAAGCTGTACAAGTAGGGCAGGGTGGTGCACACCTTTAATCTTGCTCTCAGGAGGCAGAGGCAGGCAGATTGCTGTGAGTTTGAGGCCAGCTTGGTCTACATCGTGAGTTCCAGGGCAGCTGGGGCTACAGAAAGACCCTGTCTCAAAAAACAAAAACAGTAAGAAAAAAGTACAACAGGTAGGCACAGTGGTGCATCCTGCCTTACCAGCTACTTGGAATTCTTGGAAGCCCACAGAAAATTAAGTCCCATGAGCTTTGCTGGGAAAGGGGAGGGAGTCAGCTCTGGCCATGGTAAGTATGAGGTATGTGCACAAAACATCCAAGTGCAGGTGTCCAGGTATGAACAGGAAGTAGAAATGTGGAGGTCCATCAGGCATTGTAAATGACAGCCACACCACATTGGTTGAGCTTGCCCAGGGAATATGTATAGCGTAAGAAGTACCTACATCTGAAACTCTGCAAAAGTAATGGAGAGAAAGTGTCCAAAATGGCAAGGAAATAATCAGTAGTAGAGCATGATGTTTTAGAAGCCAAAGGAGGAAAGCTTTGGAGGCTGATGATTCATAAAGTAAAATAAAATCTCAAAGATGACACTGGATTTACAAACAAGAAAGTTGAGAGACCATTGCAAGTGCCGTTTCAGTGGAGTGGTAAGAGCAGAGGTTAAATTACAGTGGCTTGAGAAGTGATGGGACGTGACAGGTATGGTGATGATTCTCTGCGTCCCAAGCATTTGAGAGGTAGAGACAGGAGGATCAAAAGTTCAAGTTCACTGGGCATGCCTTTAGTCCCAGTACCGTGGAGGCAGAGGCAAGCAGATCTGTGAGATCGATGAGGTCAGCGAGGTCAGCCTTGTCTGCATAGCAAGTTCCAGGCCAGCTGGTGATATAGCAGGAGAGAGACCCTGCCTCAAAAAGAAAAAAATGTTCATGGTCATCCTCAGCTACATAATGAGTTGGAGGTCAGCCTGAGCTCCGTGAGACCTTGTCTCCAAAAAAAAAAAAAAAAAAAAAAAAGTTTCGAGACCTCCTAGAAAGTTATAAAAGAAGGGGGAAAGCCTGTGCCCTGGCGAACCTGTTTTCAAAAAAAAAAAAAAGTTTCGAGACCTCCTAGAAAGTTATAAAAGAAGGGGGAAAGCCTGTGCCCTGGCGAACCTGTTTTCAAAAAAAAAAAAAAGTTTCGAGACCTCCTAGAAAGTTATAAAAGAAGGGGGAAAGCCTGTGCCCTGGCGAACCTGTTTTCAAAAAAAAAAAAAAGTTTCGAGACCTCCTAGAAAGTTATAAAAGAAGGGGGAAAGCCTGTGCCCTGGCGAACCTGTTTTCAAAAAAAAAAAAAAGTTTCGAGACCTCCTAGAAAGTTATAAAAGAAGGGGGAAAGCCTGTGCCCTGGCGAACCTGTTTTCAAAAAAAAAAAAAAGTTTCGAGACCTCCTAGAAAGTTATAAAAGAAGGGGGAAAGCCTGTGCCCTGGCGAACCTGTTTTCAAAAAAAAAAAAAAGTTTCGAGACCTCCTAGAAAGTTATAAAAGAAGGGGGAAAGCCTGTGCCCTGGCGAACCTGTTTTCAAAAAAAAAAAAAAAAAAAAAAAAGGGAAGACAAAGGAAGCACTTTCAAGAAAATTTTACATTTATTGACCTTTTAGGAGAAGAAATAGAGAAGGCCGGAATGGAGAGATACTGGTGACATAAATCCAACAAAGAGAAGAATGACAGAATTGTGAGGGAAAGAAGGTGGCCTAAAGCGTGGTCCCTGAAAACATGGGGAGGTTCACTTTAAATGGTGGAGGAGAAGCAAGAGTGTGTTGATAAGTGATAAGTTGATGAGTGTTGAGAAGTGTTGTCCACACAAGCATGAGAACCTGTGTTGGGTCCTCAGAACCCATGTAAAACCTGGGCACATGCACTGGGGTGGTAGCACATACCTATAATTCCAACACTGGGGAGGCGGATGGGTCCCAGGAGCTTGCTGCCAGCCAGTCTAGCCAAATGGGTAAACTCTAGGTTCAATGAGAGACCTGTCTCAAAAATATAAGGTGCTTGCTTGGGCATCACATATACTAAAATTGGAACAATATAGAGATTAGCATAGCCCCTGCACAAGAATGACATGCAAATTTGTGAAGCATTCCATATTAAAAAAAGAAAAACAGCGGGGCATGGTGATGTACATCTTTAATCCCAGCACTCTGGAGGCATTGGCAGAGGCAGGTGGATCTCTGTGAGATAGGGACCAGCCTGGTCTATAGTCAGCTCTGTGCCAGCTGGGGCTACAGGGAGGCAAGAAAGAAAGAAAAGAAAGAAAAGGAAGGAAGGAAGGAAGGAAGGAAGGAAGGAAGGAAGGAAGGAAGGAAGGAAGGAAGGAAAGCAAGCCTGGAAACCTGTGTTCAATCCCTGAAACCCACGTAAAGGTGGAAGGATAAAACTCATTCTTATCCTCTGACCT
>NW_008348453.1:1606914-1630401 GCF_000622305.1 Nannospalax galili
CGTCCTATTCTCTCTCTCTCTCTCTCTCTCTCTCTCTCTCTCTCTCTCTCTCTCTCTCTCTCACTGTGCCACATACCCTCCCACACACATACATCATATAGAAATAATAATAAAATAAAAATAATTTTTAAATAATAAAAAGGTGGAGAGAGATAGAGGAAGACACCCAACATCGCCTCTGGCTTCCGAACGCACGTGCACATGTGCACACCCTCACATACACAAAGGTGGAGGAACATTTAAATTGTGACAGAGGGAAGCATGCCTATTGATAATAGGACATTGGTACATCTGGCAACAGGAAACTGAGAGAATTCTTTGTGAACTAGGTACTTACTGGGCTGTGAGAGTGGGGCTTGGAGATGGCATGCAAGGTCGGGAGGAGTAGACAGCAGCAGTCAGGAATGAGAGCAAGGACCTAAGGAAACCGAGGGGTTCCGGGCTATTGTATGTCACTATTGAAGTTGACAGCAGTGGCGGTCCACACGGCTGTGCATTGTTTTCCCCCAGCAACAGTCAGTGATTTTATCAGGAGGATGCAGTGGGAGGAGGAAGGACAAGGAAGGTGAGGAATCTGGCAAAAGACTGGTTAGCTGAACACTGAAAGTGTATAGGCAGAAAAAGCACTGCGGACTGGATGTCCCATGGAGTCAGAAAGCCTCCATCTTGAAATAGTTGAATAAGCGAGTAATGTGATTTAAATAGTTCCAGGTGATGACAAGGTTCAGGGTGTAGTAATGGGGATAACTGACCAAAGTAGAGCCCAAGAAACAGAATGCTGACATGACCACTGAATCCCCCTGGATGGTGTCAGGATTTGAGATGGAAAGGGAAGAGCATGCCTGTGAGCTAGATACTAGTTCTTTTAAAATTAGATGTTGTATATGTGCATGTGGCACTGTGCCTTCGTGCAAATCAGAAGACAACCTGTGGGAGTCAGTTCTCTCCTTCTGCTACATGGGTCCTGGAGATCAAACTAAGGTCATCAGGCTTGGTGACAAGTACCTTTACTAGCTGAGTTATCTGCTGGGTCCCTATATGTTCATCTTTGATGAATAAAGCAGGTTATTCTGGTATCTCTAGATGACAGCATGCGGAGCAAAGTTCAAAACAGCTGAATGCCCTGACCATCAAAGTTGCAAAGGTTTTCAAAAGAGGAGGTGGGATAAGAAACTACGTTGGGCTTTGGTGAGGAGACACCAGCCCACTCCTAACCCTTGGGGTATGAAAGTAGAAGCAGCCTCCACCAGGGAGGAGCCCCAGCCTTGACACTGGCTAGAGCTGTGCAGAGAGCCTGTGCAGAAGCTGAGAGTACGGGAAATCTAACTAACGAAGAACAGGAGTTGTCAAAGGCAGAGTTAGGAGGCTGGAAAGGGAAGGAAGGGTAGGAGATAAGTAAAGAAATGAAGCACAGGCCCGGGAGGACAGTGAGGGTGGAGTGTGTGGATCTCAAGTTTTATTTTGTAGGGAAAGCGTGATGGTACGTCTAGGGAATGGAGTTAGAGGCGGAAGTTAAGTCTGGGAAAAGCAAAAGTGGGATTTGTGGGTAGGGAATGAGGTTAAGGAAGGTCTGTGAGGAGAGAGGGAGGGAAGGGCAGATGTGGGAGGGCAGGTAGCACCTGTTAAGAGGTGGTTGGTAGCAGGAAGGGTCTGTGTAAAGGATAGGAGTGAGGAACGGCGGAGGGTCTATAAAAGGGAAGTGACAGATTGGAGCGCATGGGTTCCTGGAGTGGAAGTAAAGGTAAGGATGACATGCACTCTGGCTGAGCTGCAAGTGTAGACTGTTCAGTTAACAATTTTTTTAGTTAACAGTGGGCCACATGTGTATATACAGTGATCCTGTAAGATCATAATAGAACTGAAATTTTCTTTTTTTGTTATTTTTATTCTTCTATTTTGAGACAAGTTCTCTCTGTACTTTGGGCTGTCCTAAGAACCTCCTCTGTAGTTACAGCTGGCCTTAAACTTGCTATGTAGACCAGGCTGGCCTCCAACTCACATAGATCCACCTGCCTCTACTGGGATTAAAAACTTATGTCACCATGCCAAGCCATTGTTCTTTGTTTTAGGGTGAATTTATTATTTAAGAAATACAAATGTTTCTAGATTTAGTATACCCTAGTACTTATAAAATCTAAGTCACAACCAGGTGTGGTGGTGGCACACGCCTTTGATCCCAGCACTCGGGAGGCAGAGGCAGGAGGATCTCTGTGAGTTTAAAGCCAGCCTGGTCTACATAGTGAGTTCCAGGCCAGCTGGAGCTACAGGGAGACCCTGTCTCAAAAAGAAAAAAAAAAATCTAAGTCACATAGAGTAATGTCCAAGGCCTTTGCTTCCTGCTCACTGTTTGACACAGCAACTGCCAGTCCTACAGGCTTGTTTGTAAGTGCCCTATGCCGGTGTATCAGTTTTACTTGTTTTCTGTTTTGTTTTTTTGAGACAGGATCTCCCTGTAGCCCCAACTGGCCTGGAACTTGCTATATAGACCAGACTGGTCTCTGTTTCATAGAAATCAACCTGCTTCTGCCTCCTGAGTGCTGGCATTAAAGGCATGTACCACCACACCTGACCTTTTACGTCTTTTATACTGATTTATGCCTATGCTGAGGATAAAACCCAGGGCCTCACACATACCAGTGCTTTGCCACTGAGCTACATTCCCAGCCTCTTACCATATTTTCACTGTGCCTTTTCTGTATTTAAATATGCAATGGCCATTGTGTTAGATTGCCTACAGTACAGCAGCAGGCTGTATAGATCTGTGGCCTAGTCCCTTCAGGCTATACCATATAGTCTGAGGGTGTATACTTATGAAATTACACTCTAATGTTCACACAAGAACATAAATTCATAACATGAATTTTTCAAGCATATTTCCATCTTTAAGTGATTCATGACTTTACCTATGTCTATTTGGAGAACAGAGAGTGGGGAATCAGAGCCAAGGGTCCAAGGAGATGGTTTCATTTCTTTCTGCCTGTGAAAGCCCCAGGAACAGAGACAGTGGTTACCTTCTAGGCATTGAAGCTACCTGGAGACAGTGAGCCAGATTGATAACTCATAACCTTGGTGGCTTCTTGCTTTTACAGATGTGTTTTATGACTTCAGGGGCATGAGGGGAGCTGTCTAGCAAATTTTATTTAGGAACAAGGTCTGTAGACCTCTTCGTTGTTTTTTGTTTGTTTGACTTGGTTAGGACTTTTTGAGACAGTGCCTTGCTATGTTGCCCTGGCTGGCCTGGTACTTGCTACAAGGCCAGAGTGGCCTTGAATTTGTGGTAGTGCTCCTGCCTCAGCCTATTAACTGCTGAGATTACAGGACCTCAATTCTCTAATTGCTAAAACTTCCCCTCCCCTCAGATGTTGCTACCAGCCCTTGACTTAGGTTGAGAGCTGGGGTTTTTGAGATTCTGTGATTTTAGTTCCCCTGCATGAAGAAGAACCATTTGGCTGCAATAGAAATGATTTGCAGATAAGACTCGATTTATTAATCACCTCTGAAGAGGGAGAGGAAATTAAAATCAAAGGGTCCATTCTGGGCAGAAGACAGAATCTGGTCATTCTTGCAGAAGACTTTGCCAAGATTAAAAGGCCACAAACAAACCAATTTGGACCAATATTCCTAATCTGGATTTTAATTTCATATGCTATGATATTTCATACCATTTGCTCTCCAAGGTAAAATAATAACTATTGTAATTGGCTGCCACTTACAGAGAGACTCCAATAAGCAGGACAGCATCCGGATATTTTCCTCTGGTGTTCCATGTGTGCTCTGGCCCTCCTGATCAAGCTGGTGAAGCTGACTTTTACTGCCCACTGCATTCCATGATCGGCTGACTATAAATTAAATTCTCTTTTCCAAAAGCCATTTTCCATTAGTGCTAATTTGTTTGCTTCTCGTTTCCACTAATCATTAGAGCCTCTGGTAGTGAGCACCAAATTGGAAATAATTTCCTTGACATTTCAAAAAATTTTCTCCCTTTCTCGGATGCCCATTTGGCTGCAACTAGAAAACATTATGGTTTTCAGAAGAACAGCTCACTCCAATTACGATTTAACTGACCGTTCATGGCACCAAATCCCTGTCTTTAGTGTCCAAAAATGACACCACTGCTGACATTGCCATCCCTGTCATGGCTGTAAAATGCCTCATAGACCTTGCACCAGTCTCCTTCAGTGGAGATTCTGCCACTCTGCACATGGCAGCTTTGGGAAGAGGTAGTTTTATGGACCTACGTATATATCATGGACATTCAGATATAACCATCTAAACAGGAGCTGGCTGGTTTTTCATGCACCTAGCAGGCATTTATTGAACATCTTTTTTATGCCAAGCCTGGAACACAGAAATAGGGAAGACCGACAGCTGGCCTTGAGAAACTCACTATCCAGGGGAGGGAAGGTTCATTTTGACAGTGCAGGTAGAGAAAAAGGTGATGAACATAGCACCACAGAGCCCTAGTTATCCCAGGGATTTTTTTTTTTTTTTGTCTAAGGGCAAACAGGAAGCTGGCCATTCCAGTGTTAAGAACCCAGGAAGCCTGAACAATTGAGACATTGAGGTTTTCCTGTGGCGCGACAGGAGATAAGGTTAGGTTGGAGTCAAGTTTTTTTTTTTTTTTTCCAATTTTTCATTTTTATTTTATTTATTATTATTGCATATGATGTATGTGTGTATTGGGGGGGCACATGTGCCATGGCACTTGTGTGAAGGTCAGAGGACAACTTTTGGGAGTCAGTTTCTCCTTCCACTGTGAAATCCAAAAATTGAACTCAGATCATCAGGCAAGCCCTTTAACCCACTGAGCCATCTCACTAGCCTAGAACCAAGTTTTGAAGGTCCTTGAATACCATATTAAGGTTAGACTTTATCCTAATAGATAAAGTTGGAAGCAAAGAGGGAGGAAAGAGGCTGGAGAGATGGCTCGGTGATTAAGCGCAGCACCCACATGGCAGCTAACTCCAGTTCCAGAGGATCCAATGCATTCTTCTGGCCTCTGCATTGCACACACATGGTGCATTTAACATACATGCAGGCAAAACACTCATACACATGAACTTTTTAAAAAGTTAAAAATGAGGCTGGGGAGATGGTTTAGCGATTAAGAGCACTGGCTGCTCTTGCAGAGGACCCAGGTTCGATTCCCAGCACCCTCATGCTGGCTACGAACTGTCCTTAACTCCAGTTCCAGGGGAATCTGAAGCCTTCTTCTGACCTCTGTGGCATTGCACAACACAAGTGCACTCACATACATGCAGGCAATACACTCATACACATAAAAATAATAAAATATTTTTTAAAAAATTAAAAATAGGGCTGGGTGTGGTGGCACACACCTTTAATCCCAGCACTCAGGAGGCAGAGGCAGGCGGATCTCTGTGAGTTCAAGGCCAGCGTGGTCTACATAGTAAGTTCCAGGACAGCTGGGGCTACAGGGAGACCCTGTCTCAAAAAGAACGAAAAAAAAAAAAAAGGGAGGAAATGCAGACTCTTAAAGGACAAGTGGTGAAGAGGATGCCTTTGTTTATGGCTTTATTTGGCTTAGTGTGTACCAATAGGTTTTAAGATAAGTCAGAGGAGATGAAAGAATCCAGCACACATAGAGAGGATTGTTTGAGGAGCCATGGGCTGGAGAGATGGCTCAGCAGTTAAGAGTGCATACTGGGCTGGGCATGGTGTTACACACCTTTAATCCCAGCACTCAGGAGGCAGTGGCAGGTGGATCTCTGTGAGTTCAAGGCCAGACTGGTCTACATGTGAGTTCCAGGCCACCAGCTGGGTCTACAGGGACACCCTGTTTCGAAAAGACCAAAAAAAGAGTGCACACTGTTCAGAGGACCCAGGTTGGGTTCCCAACACCCACATCAGGCTGCTCACAACCACCTGTAAAAGGGATCTGACACTTCTTTCTGGCCTCCAAGGGTACCTGCACTCACACATACACAAACACACACACACACACACACACACACACACACACACACACACACACACATACACTTTTTAAATAGAAGTAAATAGAAGAACCAGGCTTGGTGGCTCACACTTGTAATCCCAGAACTCTGGAGGCATAGCCAAGTGAATCTCTGTGAGTCTTTTTCTGCCACTGCCTAAGCCCTGCTATTTTTCTTGTGTTGCCCTCTGGACAGAGCACAAACCCTGCCTCAGAGCATACAAAGCCCTTCATTCTCTGGCCTCAGCTCCTCTTACCTCCTCTTCTATCGCTTCCATTCTCCTATGATCCAGCCACACTGAACAACCTCAGCAATGTCCTCCTGCCTTCACCCCCTAGGCTGGGATTACAGGCATGCTCCACCAAACCCCATTTATATCATAATGGAGATCAAACTCAGGACTTCCTTCATGGTAGGCAAGTACTCTACCTGAGCTACAGTCCCAGCCCAAGAACCAAGTTCTACTGAAGATTTTCAATATGTTGTAGAGTTTATGCTGAGTCTTATGAGATGTTATTATTACCTCTTTATGGGTAATGGAACTGAAGCCTTAGAAAAATTAAATAACTCGCCTAAGGTCACACAGCCAGGAAGTGGAAAAATCACACAACTCCAGAATCTGTAGCCTGTGCTGCCTTCTACTTGACATTCTTTCATTCTTGTTTTGTTTCAGGTTTTTTCTTTGTTTGTTTGTTGAGACAGGGTTCCCTGTAGCCCCAGTTGGCCTAGAACTTGCTATGTAGACCAGACTGGCCTTGATCTCACAGAGATCTGCCTACTTCAGGCTGCCAAGTGCTGGGATTAAAGGTGTGCACCACCATGCCTGGCCTTCTTAACATTCTCTACGACTGTGCTCACTCACTTCTAAGCCATTGCATGTTTTATTCTGTCTGCCTGTGACATGCTTTCCTCATGTCTCCTCTGGCTAGCCACAGACCACTTTTTAACCCGAAAGGCATCTCCTTCGAAAAGCCTTCCATAACAGCCAGCACCCAAACCAAAGTTGGTTTATGTGTCATTCTGAGTGTCCTGTACTCAGCCTATCAGAGAACACTATTGGAATTATAATGATTTATTTAAAAGTCTCTCTCTTGGGCTGGAGAGATGGCTCAGTAGGTAAAGGCACTTGCCTCTAAGCCTGATGACATGGGTTCGATCCCCAGGACCTACATGGTAAAAGGAGAGAGCCGACTCCTGCAAGTTGTCCTCTGACCTCCAGCCCTGTGCTGTGGCACATGCAAGTGCTCTCATACACTCATGTGTGCACACATGCACAAATAGATAAATGTAATTTGTAAATTTAAAAAGTAAAATAAAATGTTCGGTGCCATCCCTAGACCTTGTGCCAGGTCAAGTTCTGTGTCTCCCTACACCCCAGGTCTGGTGATTGCTGGTGATTAAATCAGGGCTCATGCATGCTAGACAAGTGCTGCAGTATAGAGCTACATCCCTAGCCCACAATTTTAGAAAAGGCTTTAAAGTCATTGGAGCAAAGAACCACCAAGACACAGGAATCAGAATGACATGAGACTTGCCAGAGGAAACAAAGGCTTAATCTGGGGAAAGATTTGTTACATGGAGTTCTGCACCAGCCTTTCAATATGAACTGAGAGGAGACATTTCCAGTTTTTCCAGGATATTCCTGCACAACAGAAGCCACTACAGAACGTGCCTCAGTAAAACGAGGGAGGAAACCAAGAATCAAGATGTGGGATGCACATCTTGTGGGATGCAATGGTAAAGAATGGCAAAAGAGGGGCTGGAGACATGGCTCAGCAGTTAAGAGCACTGTCTGTTCTTGCATAAGAGCACTGCCCCATCTTGCAGATGACCTGGGTTTGGTTCCCAACACCCACAGGCAACTAACAACTGCCCATAACTCCAGTTTCAGGGGATCCCTCTTCTGGCCTCTGCAGGCACTGCACAATATAGGTGCATTTACATACATGCAGGCAATACACTCATACACATTAAAAAAAAATGAAGGAATCCAGGGCCACATTTGCATACCAGCTTAGTGAGCAACAAGCCCCACCTGAGGGAGAAGGAAAGCGTCCAGGGACACAGGTCTACCAGAAAAGGAAGAGACTGGTCAGTGATGGGTTGAGCATTTAGGAAAAAAATACTGCTACGTGTGGAACATTTGGGGGGAAATCGCTGCAGATAATTAAAACTAAATAATTGAAAAAAGAAATGACCATGATTAACTTCAGGTGGGAAAAACCAAGTGTAAGAAAAGAAAATGTAATAGTATTTTACTGCTTGACTGAAGAGTTTATTTACTTGGTCAATAATGTAAACACTATTGATTTAACTGTAAATTGTGGGAAATTATATTGTGAGGATGGGAAAGAGAAAAGAGGAGGCGGGTTGGAATGCTCCAAGAGAACTAATTCCTCAGCTGCCAGAATAATAATAAATATTGTCTAAAATTGATAAATCAAGTAATAGTGGTGTATCAGTTTGCTGGCTTGCCATGGCTAAGCCAGACACTGCAGTTTAAAGAACAGAATGGAACCTTTCCATTCTGCAGGCTGGAAAGCTGACGTTAGAGTGTTGTGGGGCTAGTTGCTCCCGAGTCTCTGCTTGCCTTATCAATGGTCATCTTTTCCCTGTCTTCATTTGGACTTTCCATATTCAAACCTCTTTTTTTTAACATTTTTAATTTCAAAAAATGTATTATCGGGGCTGGAGAGATGGCTCAGCGGTTAAGAGCACTGACTGCTCTTGCAGAGGACCCAGGTTCAATTCCCAGCACCCACAAGGTGCCTACAAACTGTCCTTAACTCCAGTTCCAGGGGAATACAAAGCCCTCTTCTGACCGCTGAGGCATTGCCCAACACGGGTGCACTCACATACATGCAGGCAATACACTCATGCACATAAAATAGAAATAATACAATATTTTTAAAATTTATTATCAGGAGAGGGAGACTGTTTACATGTCATGGCTCACGTATCGAAGTCAGACGACAACTTGCGAGAGTCAGTTCTCTCTTTCCACCATGTGAGACCTGGGAATTGAACTCAGATTGTCAGGCTTGGCAGCAAGATCCTTTACCCATTGAACCATCTCACTAGACCCTGATTTCTCCTCGTAAAGATACCTTCATACTAAATAAAGGTATATCCTAACAACTTCATCCTACCTTAATTGCTTCTTTAAAGACCCTGTCTAGGGTTGGGAAGATAGTTCAGTTTGTAAAGTTCTTGCCTTGCAAGCATGAGGACCTGAGTTCAATCTCCAGTACCCATGTAAAAAGAAAAAGAGAGAAGAAAAGAAAAAAACTTAGATGTAGTGGCATGCTTGTAATCCCAGATCCTTCAGAGACAGGCAGATCCCTGGGGCTCCTTAGCTAGGCAGCCTAGCCTAATTGGTAAGATCCAGGACAGTGAGAGACCCTGTCTCAAAATACAATGTGGACAGCATCTGAGGTATGACATCCAAGGTTGTTAATCTGCATTCACACATGTATGCACACCTGCACACACAGACCCTGTCTCCAAATACTGTCACATTCCGAGGTACTGGGGAATCCAGATTTCAACATATGAAGTTGAGGGAAACATAATTCATTCAGCAACAAGTTCATCATTTGGAAATGTGGGAGTAAATATCAGAAGAGCCAAAAAGTTGAAAGTGACTGCCTCTGTGGAGAGAGGCAGGAAGGCCACAGATTGAGGCAGGTGTATTTTGATTTTATGGTAAGTAACAAGAAATGGAGCCTTGCCTTGAGAGCAATCTAGTTCCAAATGTCATGATCCTCCACTCTACTGTGGCACCAGCAGCTCCTCCTGGTCCCTGATAGGGCACATACACCTCTGTGTCTCCCACAGCACCTTGTACCTGACTAGCTTTTCCTGCATATTTAAGAGTTAGAAGCTGGGCATGGTGGCATAAGCCAGTAATCCCAGCACTCAGAAGTCAGAGGCAGAAGGATCATGAGTTTAAGGCCCACCTAGTGTGGCCTTGTCTCAAAAGAGGAAAAAGAAAAACAGAGGGTGGAGGAAGAACATAAGGGAATACAGACATCCAAGGAATCTTTGAGGGACCCTAAGATGGAATGTGCTGCCTAGAGTTTCCTACCCCAAAATTGCTGGGTACATTTCCAGCAAAACTTGTGGCTTTGACCCTAGGAAGAATTCATTAAGGTTAATGCTAGTGTCTCATCCCTGCCTCCCTGGGGTTTAGAACAACCACTAATTGGACTCCATTTTCGTGAGTCCAGTTTGGCTGTAAAAGGTGTCCACAGCCTGTGAAAGTTATTTTCACGCCTCTGACTTGCAATGGCATTTGTAACTGATGGCATCGCCCCACAAAGATTTGGTCATTTTTGTGTTTATGTGGGTCCACGATTGTTCCCTCAGTTCTTCAGGCTGACAGGACCTCGTGGTGTCTTCCTTCCTGTGGCAGCGTGGTCGTCCTTCCTAGGAACACAGATCCGGCGTCCTCTGGGGAGTAGTGGAGACTGGTGTGTATGTATGTCTGTCTCAGCATGCCTCAGATTATTGCTTCCTAATAAAATTCTGATAGTGGGGTCCCATCAATATCTCAAATACATGTGAGGAAACATTAATTTAGAATCAATTTTAGGATGTTTCAGACTGTAAAGTCCTTTTAACTAGATCCCTGGCGAAGATGTAGAAGCACTTTATGGGACTGTAAATTTCATGTTGAACAGTCTTTGTGAAATACACATCTCCCTACACACAAGCTGTTCCCTCCATATCAATCATGGTCACTGCAAGTAATGTTTCACAAATATTCTGTAAATCACAGAAAACCCCATGATAATGTGAAATATGACTTTCACTTGTCTGTTAGACAAAAGAATCACACACGCCTCCATTCCATCAGCACTAACATTTGTTATGGATAATAACACTTTCAATCACAACTATTTTTGGAAAACGGGTTTATTTTAAACCTTCCCTCCCCCACTGGAAATACCCTCCCAAGGACACAGGCTCCTACAAACCACAGCTCATTAATCCAACTATGGAACAGGAAGTTTTTCTTCCCACTAACTTTTTTTTAAAGTTGTTTTAGAGAGTTAGAATAAAAGCCCTAATACAAGGTTAAAAAGTACTTTACCCAGACTGCTCAGCAGGAAGGGGCAGGATCTCTAAAAGACCCCAGGTTTCTGGCCCTGTGTAAAATAAGCTGTGAGAGACACTAACATGTTTAGCAAGTGCCTCGTGTTTTTCTGGATCTTGTCTTTTCTAGTTGCTGGCCTTCACAGAGATGCCTTTACCTCTTAAAAGCAAATTTTCAGGGGCTTCAGCGACAGCTTAGCAGTTAAGAGCACTGGCTCTTTTCACAGAGGCCCTGGGTTCAGCTCCTAGCACCCACATGGCAGCTAACAACTATCTGTAACTCCAGTTCCAGGGGATCTGATGCCCTCTTCTGGCCTTTATGGGTACTGCAGGAAAATTTACACATAAAAGTAATTTTTTTAAAAAAGCAGATTTTCAGGGGTAGGGGAGATGGTAAAGCACTTGCCACACAAGCATGAGGACCTGAGCTCAGATCCTCAGCATCCATGTAAAAGCTGGGCATGGTGGCACCTGTCTATAACCCCAGCACTAGGGGGTTGTGGTGACAGGTGAATACTTAGAGCTTGCTGGGCAGCCAGCTAGTCAAACTGATGAACTCCAGCTTCAGAAAAAAAGGTAGAGAGTAGTTAAGAAAGATACCAAACACCAACCTCTGGCCTCTGCATGTGCACATGTGCGCACACGCACACACAAAGCATATATATTTAGCTGGGCATGCTGGCACGCTCCTGTAATCCCAGCACTTAGAACGCTAAGGCAGGAGGATTGCAGTGAGTTGAAGGCCATCCTGGACTACAAAGTGAGACCCTGTCTCAAAAAAAAAAGTCAGTATGGTGGCACATGCCTGTAACCTCAGCACACGGGAGGCAAAGACAGGTGGATCTCTGTGAGTCAAGGCCAGCCTAATCTACATAGTCTACTGTTGTTGAAACAGCATCTTGCTCTGAAGTTGAGGCTAGCCTTGAAATCATGATCTTCCTGCCTCAGCCTTGGGAGTCCTGGGCATATGATTTGGGCCACCATACCTGGATGGACTACCTTGATATTTTCTACTCCATTACAACCTAACTAAAGCTTCCCTGCTCAAGTAGCAAGTGGCTGGTCCTAGAATGGACTTTATTTTCAGAGTTGGGAATCAAAGTCTGGACTTTGCACATGCAAGGCAAGTGCTCTACCTCTGAGCTGTAACCCCAGCCATCAGTATTGTTTCTTTTTGTTTTGCACAGTGCTAGGAATGGAACCCAGAACCTCTTGCAAACACTACCAGAGAGCCATGCTCTCAGCCCCTGGAGTGGCTTTACATGAAACTCTACCTGGGCAAAGACTCCCCCAGCCTCCAGTAGATGAGTAGAAGAGCAAAGCCCAAAAAGTTAGCTTTTCATGGTTCTCAATGTTCTGTTAACCTGTTTTCTGTACCTTGTAGTCACCCTCAGGACTTACTGAACATGACTTCTGTAAAGGAGCAAGCAGCCATCAGCCGGCTCTTAAGTTTTTTGCAGGAGTGGGACAATGCGGGCAAAGGCACGAGGACTCAGATTCTCACCAATTTCATTGAAGCCAACAAAGGCAAGACTGGCCCTGAATTGGAGCTGGAGTTTTCCCAGGGAGCCAGCTTGTTCCTGATTCGCTTGACTACCTGGCTTAGAATCACATATCCTTTGCTGAGTTGGTAGGTGGGTGGGTGGGGCTTCAAGAGAGAATACCGTTGAGGGAGCCTTTCTCTTGATTCTAATATTTAGAACAGAATATGTGGTGATAAAAATACTTCAAAAATCAAGAGCTCTACTGATTTCCTGTCTTCCCAATCAATTAATACATCCTTATCCTTACCTCTGATTGTTTTTAATCTCACCAGACATGAAGCAGTATTCCTCTGTCTAAGGCTAATCTGTATTTATTCAGCACTTGACTCTCCATCTTCTTAGGGAGTTTATTTTTGGTCTTGCAATTTTTCTGTTTGCCTCATTACCAACTTTTTTTTCATCTACTTTTTTTTTCCCCCTTGAAACAGGGTCTCATGTAGCCTAGGCTGACCTCAAACACTGTGTTGCCAAAGATGAACTGATCCTCCTGTCTCCACCTCCCAAGTGCTGGGATTGCAAGCATGCATCCCATAGGCTAGGCACGATGATTAGCATCTAAAATAAAATTAAGGGCTGGAGAGATGGCTCAGGGGTTAAGAGCACTGATTGCTCTTCCAGAGGACCCAGATTTGCTTCCTAGCACCCACATGGCAGCTAATAACCATTCATAACTCCAGTTCCAGAGAAAGCCAATGCCCTCTTCTGGCCTCCATGGGCACAACACGAGTATACTTACATACATGCAGGCAAAACAGTCATACACACAAAATAAAAATAAATAAATAAAATTAATTAATTGATGCCTGGTGTGGTGGCCCATGCCTTTAATCCCAGAACTTGGGAGGCAGAGGCAGGAGGATCTCTGTGAGTTCAAGGCCAGCCTGGTCTATATAGCAAGTTCCAACCAGCTGGGGCTACAGGGAGACCCTATCTCAAAAAGACCAAAAAAATTAATTAAAATTAAATTCCCAATCTCAAGCAGGCATGGTGGCATAGGTCTTTAATCCCAGTACTTGGGAGGCAGAAGTCAGTGGAACTATGTGAGTTCAAGACCAGCCTGGTCTACATGGCAAGACCCTGCTTCAATAATAATAATAATAATAATAATAATAATAATAATAATAAAAATAAATCTCAGTCTCAAACCTAAATTCATTCAATTCCTTCCTTCCCTTCCCTATCCCCACTTCCTCTCTATTCCCTCCTCTGCCCACTAGTCTCACTTCCACTCCCTCTGTACCACCAGTGCGAGTCTTGCCAAGGTTACCAGTGGTTTTCTGACTGCAAAGCCCAGTGACCACATCCTCATCCCTTATGCATGGCCTCTTGTGGTATTTCTCAACCAACCTTTCCCACTTCTCAAAACACTCTTCCCATGATTTCTACGATGCCAACTCTCGTGGTTGTCTGTTTTCCTTCTGTCTACTCCTCCTCTTCTTCAGCCTTCCCTTAAGTGCTGGTGTTGGGCCTCCATGCGCATGCCCCTTCTCTGCTCACTGTGATTCTCCCTGAAAACTCAAGTTCATTGTTAAGATGCCAACATCACTGCAAGGGGAGAGTCTTCAAATTTCCCTCTGGAATCTGAGCTCCTTAGCCTGTATCTCCAACCACCAGCCCTACTCATGTCACAGGATGATAGATTTCTGGCCTAGGAAACTAGGTGAATGGGAAGAGAACCACAGGGCACTCCAACACATGACAGGAAGATACAGAAGATCAGGTGGCCAGCTTGGGTTACATGAGACCTTGTTTAAAAACCTGCAAAGAAAGGAAGCCCATTGCTATGACAGAAATATGGGTGAATTTGAGGCCATTACTGCTCTGTGCATAGTAGTATCGTGTTCTTGCACTTGATTGATTCACTTTAGACCTTCTGTCTTCTGGTACTGGGGATGGAACCCAGGATCTCACACGTGCTAGGCAAGATCTTTACCACAAAGTTATACCCCCAGCCCACCAGCCCACCTTAGACCTCTTTGGTATATGTTTTTCTTCTTGCCTGAACCCTCTCCCCTTCTGTAATCCCTCTTTACTTGATTAACTCCTGCTCCCCTATTCAGGCCCCAATTTAGCCATCACATTCTCAGGAGGCTCTTTTCTGAGCCCCAGATTACCCGAGGCTCCCCACTACATACACTGCTATCCTGATAGCCAGAGCATTTTATTACCATTGTTGCTTAAAACCTTCCCTCCTCTACACCACAGTGGACTGTAAGCCCTGGAAGGGCAGAAGCTGAACCTCTCTGACCCATCTTTGCATTTTTGTCACCTAGCATAGAGCTGGAGAGATGGCTCAGCAAGTAAGAGCACTTAACTACCCTTTCAGAGGACCCAGGTTTAGTTCTCAGCACCTATATGGTGGCTCACAACCACCTGTAACTCCAGTTCCTGGAGATCCAACACCTTTTTCTGGCCTCTGATGGCTCATGTACAGTGCACATGGTGCACATTAACTCATGCAGGCAGGTACACATACATATACAAAAATAAAAACAAATCTAGCAGGGTGTGATAGTACACACCTTTAATCCCAGCAGTTGGGAGGCAGAGGGAGGAGGATCTCTCTGAGATCAAGGCCAGCCTGGTCTACATAGTGAGTTCCAAGCCAGCTGTGGCTACAGGGAGATTCTTTCTCCAAAAAAAAGGAAATCTTAAAAATAAAATAATTTAAAAACAATTTTTAAATGCACTTTAGGGCTGGGGGTATTAGGTCAGTGGTAGAGCATTTGCCTAGTGTGCATGAGACCCTGGGTTCCATCCCTAGCACTTCAAAATGTTAAAATTAAAATTTAAAAATAATAAATACATTATGGAGCTGGAGAGATGGCTTAGCATTAAGAGCACTGACTGCTCTTGCAGCGGATCCAGGTTCAATTCTCAGCACCCACATGGAGGCTAATAACCATCCATAATTCCAGTTCCAGGGGACTTCAGTGCCATCTTCTGACCTCCATGGACATTGCATGACACGGGTACACTTACATACGTGCAGGCAATTCACTCACATACATAGAATTAAATAAATTTTAAAAAAATTTAAATCATAAAAAATAAGTACATTATAAATACAATAATATATTAATTACCAGTCTGCCTCCCATCTCACCCAAAGGTTGATTTAGTTGATTGACAATTTAGCCCTGACTTTTTTGTGAGATTTTTATTATGTTTTTATCTTTTATGTGTTTGCATGTATTGCCTGCTTGTATGTAAGTGCACCCCTGTTGTGCAATACCCACATAGGTCAGAAGAGAGTATTGGATTTCCTGGAACTGGAGTTACAGACTGTTGCCACTGTGTGTGTGTTGGGAACTGAACCCAGGTCCTCTGCAAGAACAGCCAGTGCTCTTAACCAATGAGTCATCTCTCTAGCCCCTACTTTTATTATTTTTAATTATGTGTGTCTGTGTATAGGTATGTACATGTGAGTACAGTGCTCTCAGAAGCCAGAAGAGGGCATCAGATCCCCTGGAGCCATAACTGATATGGGTGCTGGAAACTGAACTCAGGTCCTCTAGAAGAGCAGTCAGTGCTCTTAACTAACAGCTGAGCCATCTCTCCAGCCCCCTTTTTCTTAATTTTTTGAGACAGAGTCTCATGTAGTCCAAGCTGCCTTGAACTTACAGTGTCACCAGTGATGACCTTGAACTCTTGATCCTCCTGCCTCCAACTCCCAAGTGCTGCAATTACAGACATGTGCCATTTCATCCTGTTCTCTTTCTAACAAGCATCCTGGGTGACTCTGAGGCCACAGTTCACAGGCTACGCCTCAGCAAGCATTGGAGCTTATAGGGATGTGGTGGCTTAGTGGTAGAACGCCTGCCCGCATGCATGAGAAGGCATCAATGCCTGAACTCTTGCTTCTCTCCGCACAACTCCCAACTCAAGGTTTATCAGCAGCCATTTTGATATCAAGTCTAGACTCCAGTTTCCCTGTTTGTCTTAATATTTCCATTTGACCACTGTGAAGTGAGAGAGGCAAGATCATCAGGTGCAGGCTCCAATCCTGGCTTGATTTAAAACTTTGATATTTTATTCATCAAGGATTTTGTATTAATTTTGATTGTTGTGTTTTGTTTTGTGCTTGTTTCCTTTTGAGAAAGGTCTTGTTATATAGCCCTGGCTGTCCTGGAACTTATCTAGCCAAGGCTAACCTGGCAATCATCCTGCCTCTGCCTCCCAAGTGCTGGGATTACAGGTGTTAGCCACCACACCTGGCTTTAATTTCAGTTATTTTAAATATTGCATTGAAATAGGATTTGATGAGGCCAGACACGGTGATGAATGCCTGTAATTCTTGTATTTAGGAGGCAGAAGCAGGAGAATCACTTGAACCTAAGACTGGTTCCAGGACAACCAGGGTTAGATAGTGAGACCTTGTCTCAAAAGTAAAGGAAAGAGAGAGAGTGGGGCCGGGAGAAGGAGAGGGAGAAGGGAGGCAAAAGCAAGACAAGCTAGGCTTGGTGGTGGATGCTACAGGCAAGGGAGCCTGGCTCCAGAGCAAACACTGTTTTGCAGCAAAGCCTTTCCTAATGAGCCAATCTGTCTCTACTTCTATAGGCATCCTGGGAACCAGGGTACAGCAAAGATAATTTGCCTCATGCCCGCCCCCCAACAAAGCACCATTACCTCCAGCCCATTACATTAGCCTTTATCAGTCTTGGAAGCTCTCAGTCATCCTCCATGAGCTGCAATAATTTCAGCTAATTTCTTAAGTGTTCTAAGAGCCTGTGATGTGTTATGAGCCTAGTAATTGTTGACTGGTTCCCTTTCTGTTGTGGCTTGATTTCATACCTTGTATCAGAGCTGATGCGTGCTCTGGGTACTTTATTACAATAAAGCTTTTTGCAAAGGCTCACATTAAAAAATAACATTAAATACTGAGCTTGTTTTAAATCAGAGTTTAATTTTTCCTCCATCTCCTGTTACTCATATTAGAAAGCCATGCAATTCTTCATAAGGATAGTGACCTCCAGTGTAAAACTTTGAGCAATTACAAAATTGAGAATTAATGATGAAGCTAATTCTTTATAGAGAAGTCTGGGAATGAGACCTGAAAGAATGAGCTATGTGAGACCCAAGGATGCAACAGCTGTGGCTCGGAGAGGCTTGGTGACCCTCAGTTTTCTCCACACACTGACTTTTGCAAACCTCATTGCTCCTTGGGGAGACTGTCGAGTCTAGGTGACTGAATTGCCCTGGAAGAACTTAGAGAATAGAGAACAAACTAACACTCTGCCCCTGCCCACATGCACACACACCATGTGTTGGCCCTCACCCTTCAGCTAGTGGCTCTTCTCAGGGAAAAGGGCACAGTTCAACTGTGTAACCATCCCAGATTCTCAGGGGTACTAAGCCTAAGTGAAAAACCTCCCCAAAGCACTCTTTAACTTGTCCCGCAGTTATATGACTGGCTTCAGTTTAGAAAAGATCCTGAGGTCCATTGGCATCTTCTTATCTGCCGTGAGCAGGTAAGTTCCATTCTAGAGAGACCCTGAGGTCTCAGTGCCATATCATATTCATGGTGTTATTGGTTCTTGGTATTCAGGCCACATGGAACCATAAAGTCTAGGTATCAACAGGTACATCAAAGCACCCAGGATGGGCTAGAGGCTGCATTCCCCTGTGGTTCTGCTCCAGTCGCTTCTCCACCATCCCAGATTCCCCATTGACCCTTCACAAGTCAGCACCCTCTTGGTTGTGAATTATTGAAAACCAGCTTATTCTAGACTCAGGAAAAGAGTACATATTGGCTCACTTAAGTGAAAAGACCAGAGGGTGGACATACATATTTCAGGCCTGCTCAGCCCCAGGGCTTGATAATGTCACCAGTGCTTGGTCTGTTCATCCCTTGTTTCCTACTTTTCTCATCTGTTCTCATTCACAGGCCTCTGTGCTGGGGGCCTCCAGTCTTCCCGGCACTCATCCTTGTAGCTCAGCCACACTAACAAAACAGTACATCTTTTTCTTGGGGGTCCCAAGAATATCTCAGGTATGAGCTCAATGGATCAACTTAGGTCACATACCTGGCCCCAAACCAATTTCTGCACTTAAGAGGATGGCATTCCCTGTTACATGTATGCCC
The DNA here is from genome assembly GCF_000622305.1 of Nannospalax galili. Lineage (NCBI taxonomy): Eukaryota > Metazoa > Chordata > Mammalia > Rodentia > Spalacidae > Nannospalax > Nannospalax galili. The sequence continues at coordinate 1,625,598 of NW_008348453.1, forward strand.
TGCAAAACCCACATGGCTCACAAATGGGGGAAGCATGATTCTCCAAGGGACAATTGAAGTGCCAGTAGGGAGACAATAGGGAGAAGAAGACTGAAGAGAGAGGGAGTGGGGAGAGAGAGAGAGAGAGAAGAGAGAGAAGAGAAAATGGGAGGGAGAAAAGGAGGGAGAGAGAGAGATGAGAAGGAAGGGAGAGGGAGGGAGAGGGAGAGGGAGAAAGGGAGGGAGGGAGGGAGGGAAGGAAGGAAGGAGGGAGGGAAGGAAGGAAGGACCAAACTAGGTCAGGAGGCTCACAACTGCCTATAAGGCCAGCTCTAAGGGACCCAACCCAGAGCAGGATTCCTGTTCCTCAAGGCCCCTCATAGGAGTGAGTTGCCCCAGTGTCATTCACAGAGTTGAGATAAAGGTCTTCTAACAAACCACTGTGACACAAAGTTCTTCAACTTTCAACAATGCAGATCTGAATTTTCTGCTAAGTGTTTTACTAAAATAATGCTATGTCATTGACCAGTCACTTCCTTCCAGTGGCTTTACTGAGATAACCATTCTGATCTCTCTTCAAAAGGACGGACCCGCCAGTCAGGTGTGGTGGCTCACATCTGTAATTCTAGCACCAGGGAGGCAAAGGCAAGAGATGAGTGCAAGTTCCAGGCCAGCTTGGTCTACGTAGTAGTTCCAATGAGCCAGGACTACATAGTGAAACCTTGCCTCAAAAAAAAAAAAAAAAAAAAAAAAAAAAAAAAAAAAAAATGTCCATTGTATTTAGTTCCAGAACTTTCTTGGCAATGAACAGTAGTACATGCCTGTAATCTGAGCTTCTCCAGAAGTTCAGGCAGAAGGCTAGCAAATTCAAGGCAGCCAGGCAAATGGTGAAATGAAGTCTAAAAAAAGATTCCAAACAATTCTCTCTTTATCCATGGACATTTCCTGGATAGGAGGCAAGTGTTTACCTTGGAACCAGGTGTGGTGGCGCACGCCTTTAACCCCAGCACTCAGGAGGTAGAGGCAGGTGGTTCTCTGTGAGATAAAGGCAAGCCTTGTCTACATAATAAATTCCAGTTGGGGCTACAGGGAGACTCTGCCAAAGGTGGGGGGGCGGGCGTGGGAAGAAATTGGCTTTGGGAACCTTCGAAAGTTCAGTACCAAGGAATTTGACAAATGTCTTATTTCTACTGTTTCCCCCTGGACAGCAATCAGTACCTGATAGAATTTCTTGAGATTGGAGGTGTCCTAACACTCTTAGAAATACTTGGCCTAGAGAAAATCAAGGAAGAGGACAAAAAGGAATCTGTCAAACTACTTCAGATTATTGCAAGCAATGGCAGGAAATACAAAGAACTTATCTGTGAAAGTTATGGTGGGTACTGCTGTGCCAGTATGCGGACCCCACATCTCCCCGGGGCTGGGTGGAGGGGTGGCAGAACCCACACTGCTGTGGAAAAAAAAATCTATCAAGAGCCACTGGGGGCACAGAAAGCATCTAGTTCAGTCTACTCACATCTGTCCACATCACCACCACAAAACCAGATTCATGGCTTTACTGATACACCATTTAATTTACTCAAATTTTCAATGGTGATTTTAGAAATACTCCATTGTATTTTATTTTATTATTGGTTTGTGCTTTGGGTTTTTGTAGATTTTTAAATTTAATGTGTGTGTCTGTATGTATGTGTGTATACACTTATGTCTGTACACACAGAGACTGGAAGAGAGGACATCAGGTGTGTTCCTCTATCACTCTGCCTAGTCCTTTTAGGCAGGGTCTCACTGAAACTGGGGCTTGAGTTTCCTTGGCTAAGCTGGAACCTACCAAGTTCCATCTACCTCAGAGCTTGGGATAACAGGCATGGGCAGGATGCGCAGCTTGTTATGTAGGTGCTGGGATCCAAACTCAGGTCCTCATAATTCTGCAGCAAGCACTCTAAACCACTGAGCCATCTCTCCAGCCCATTTCTTATTGAGACATAGTCTTATGCAGCCCAGACTGACCTCATACTCTCTACAAGACCAAACACAACCTTGAACTTCTTCCTCATCCTCCTGCCTCTATCTCCTGAAGACAGGAATTACAAGCATTCTCAGTGTTAGGAATTGAACCCAGGGCTTGGTGCATGCTAAGTAAGCACTCTACCAACCAAGTCATATCCCAGCCCTCTTATTTTAAACACATTCTCTTTCATGCATCCATTCAACAAACTTTTAAAAAAAATATTTTATTACTTTTATGTGTATGAGTGTATTGCCTGCATGTATGTGAGTGCACCCATGTTGAACTATGCCGAGGAGGTCAGAAGAAGGCTTCATATTCCCCTGCAACTGGAGTTAAGGACGGTTTGTAGGTGCCATGTGGGTGCTGGGAATTGAACCTGGGTCCTCTGCAAGAGCAGTCAATGCTCTGAACCCCTGAGCCATCTCTCCAGTCCCCCCATTCAACAAACTTTTATTGGCTATTGCCTAAAATCATGTGTGAAATTTAGTTATAAACAATGCTTTTAATAACACTGAAATATAAAATTATTGATCACCTATTGTGTGCTGGGTATATGTAAAGGTATTAAGAATACAAAGATAAATAAAATATAGCCCCTAACCTGGATGTGGTGGCACATGCCTGTAATTCCAGGACTTTTGAGGTGGAGGCAGGATGGTCAGAAGTTCAAATTCATCCTTGACTACATATTGAATTGGAGGCCAGCTGGGCTACATGAGATCCTGTTTCAAAACCCTCCCCCCAAAACCTGTCCTTAAGAGCTTTCTGGTGAAAAAGGTTAGCAATACATAATTTCCATATCTATAAAATGAGAGGAAAATCTTCTGTATATAGTTTCTCAGGTTAAATGAGGTAGTATTGGGGCTGGAGAGATGGCTCAGCGGTTAAGAACACTGGTTGTTCTTGCAGAAGACCCGGGTTTGAATCCAAGCACCCACATGGCAGCTAACAACTGTCTGTAACTCTAGTCCCACAGGATCCAACAACCTCTTCTGACCTCCGCAGGCATTGCACAAAACAAGTGCACTTACCTACATGCAGGCAAAATACACATACACATAAAATAAAAATAATAAATAAAATATTTAAATGAGGTAGTACAAATGAGGTTGTATTACAATACAAAATGTAAACTGCTGAGAATTCTACACATTTATCACTTAGCAATTTTTTTAAATGCATGTTTTAGGGTTGAGAGTACAGCTCAGTGGTAGAACATTTGTCTAGCATGCACTAGGCCCTGGGTGTAGTTCCCAGCACAGAAACCAAAAACTATATCTTGAATTTTAAAATGACCCTACAAACTAATGAAACATATTTTCTTTCCTGTGCTGGGTTAGCAAACCCAAGCCCTCATGAATACTAGGCAGGTAGTCTCCCACTAAACTACACACACACACACACACACACACACACACACACACACACACGCACACGCACACACAACCAGCCCTTAAAACAAAATTCCCCTGACCACATAAGCTGGAAGTAAACACAACAGCAATGCAACACGAAAGCCTCAGTTCTGCTTGATTGAACAAGCTTAGTTGAAAAGCTCTTCATATGCTTTGTATTATGTAGTCTTGAGCAAGAATTGCTTTCATGAATCCTGTCCAATTGAGCATTTTCTCTTCTCTGCCCAGGTGTGCGATCCATAGCAGAATTTCTGGCAAAATCTAAGTCAGAAGAGACCCAGGAGGAAGTTCAGGTTCTGTTGGATGCTTTGGTCCATGGAAATCCCAAGTACCAGAACCAAGTATATAAAGGTCTAATAGCTTTATTGCCCTGCTCGTCCCCAAAAGCTCAGCAGCTGGCCCTGCAGACACTGAGGACTGCCCAGGTGAGCCACAGCTACAAGTTTGTCTTTAGAATTCCTTTCCCTGCGGCACTTCCCACCAACATGAGGGGCAGAGCTTAGCCTCCCACCCCCTGTCTGCTATTCAATCAGCCCACATCCCAAAGGCCAAGGTAGGGCAGGGAGTTCATGTCTCCAAGCAGAGTGATTTGTCCTGTTTACTTAAGGATTAGAAAGATGTTGGCAGACTTCAAAGTGGCTGAGACAAGCAACCAGGATAATGAAGGGACTGAAGAAAAGATTAAAGACGTCCATTTGATAGGGAAAGAATCATGGTGCTTTTGTAGACAGCATGCAAGAGGCCAGATCGCCACTGCTTGGAAAAGCTAATTTTTTTCTTAGCTTTTGTCCTAGAATGTGAGTGAAGTCGGATTTGGGGCATGGTAGTTACAGGAAGACATTGTGCCTAGTAAAGAGGGGAACATGGTTTTGACATGAACCGTCAAGGCTCTCAGAAGTTCAGAAGTGCTCCAGAGGGTGGGCTGGAGGGAGGCAGACAATGAAAAGTTGACAGATGATAAAGCCTGAATGGTGGCAGTGGGAGTGGGTTTAGACGGGACCATGTTGGACAGACATTTATGAAACAGAAGGTGTGGAACCAAGAATAGGCATCAAAGATGACATCCAGCTTTGGGCTTTGGCAACAGTGAGCTAGACAACACCAAGAAAGAGCAAGAACAAAGAGGAGAAATCAAGTTCATGTGGGAAGAGCTACACTTTGACTCAATAAACACCATAGACCACGGTGGTTCCCAAATGCCCGTCCGAGGACCAGTCCAGCCTGGTTGCAGAAGACAGAAGTCACTTTTGTAAAGAATACTGAATCCAGGCCTTGTGTGGTAGCACACACCTTTAATCCCAGCACTCGGGAGGCAGGCAGGTCTCTGTGAGTTCAAGGCCAGCCTGGTCTACATAGTCAGTTCCAGGCCAGCTGTAGCTACAGGGAGACCCTGTCTCAA
>NW_008348453.1:1630598-1646402 GCF_000622305.1 Nannospalax galili
AGAACCTCCTGCCCAAAGAGCTATTTACAGTTCTCAAGTGAATCTTGGTAATGCATGGCCTTTTAAATGCCCAAGTAGTTCTGATTCCTTGCTTAGTTTAGGAACCACTGCCCAGAACAGCTAGAAGATGCCCACTGAGCAGTGGAAAATAAAAGACTGAAGCTCCAGAAAAAGGCCCAAGATGATGTCAGTTTGGATTTCACAAGCAGAGAAATAAGAGATGAAATTAAAGTAAATAAGCTCCCAGGCACCAAGTCAGAAGGGGAGGGGAGGGGAGGGGAAAGGAGGGGAGGGGAGAGGAGGGGAGGAGATGGGAGCCTTCCAGAGAGACATCTGGGCAGGAGGCCATGGCAGCACAGATCTGAGGATCCTTAGTGTCTCTGGTTCCCACCTGGTGCCTCCTACATGCCAGTCACTTGGGTAGACCTTGGTTTATGCCGCCTTTCAGCCCTCAGTAGCTGATGGAGGAAGTGTGGGAGAAGTTTGAAGAGGTAAAAAGGCATGCTGACTAAAAGGTGAGCTTCCTGAGAAGATTTCAGGATCTTAGATGAATGTTTCCCTCCCTCCTGTGTCTGCCCTCCCCGAGCCAAAGTCACAGACCTTGTTCCTGCATGTCTAACAGGTGGCCAGGAGGCTTGGCTCAATGTATCCTGAGCTAGAGACTAGTGACAAACTGAGCAGGTTCGCTACCTCCTTGCAGTGCATCTCTGCCCCTACTCCTTATGGCAGAGGCCTGGCTCAGCCCAACCATTCACCATGGTCCTTCCTCCCCATCCCCCCATTCCCTCCACAGCCTGGCTGTCTAGACGTCCACATTTCACTTCTTCTAGGTCTACAGAACAAACCATTTTGTCCTCTTACCTGTCTTGTCAGTCAATCATTGGAGCAAGTCACCCCAGCATCGTGGACTGTGTGCTGAAGGTCCTGGGCACAATGCACCTGGAAGTCCAGTATGAAGGTAGGGAGGCCCCCAGCCCACCAAAGGTGACAGTGAGAGCTACACTCTACAGTCTTCCCTCAGTCACAAAGAGCCTGTTACTGAGGGGCCTAGATGAAGAGGCCGGTTCAGTTCCAGTCAGCAGGTTACTCCAGAAACCACAGTCACATTCATCTGAATCACCACTACACACTGCTGCAGCAGGTCTTCAGTCTTTCATCTGAACTGAAGTCTCCCCTCTGGGATAAGGCTGCTGCTCAGTGGTAGGACGCTTGCCTACTAGGCACAAGACCTGAGTTAGAGGTCTAGCACCCAGAAAGGAAAAAGAGAAGGAAGGAGCCCAGTGTGGTGGTAAACACCTGTATCCCCAGCACTTAGCTTGAGGCAGGAGAATCTCGAGTTCTAGACTAGCTTGGGCTACATAGGGAGACACTGTCTCAAAAAAAAAAAAAAAAAAAAAAAAAAGAGAAAAGAAAAAAAGAATCATCCTGGGGAACGTCTTTCTTATAAGAAATTAAATTGGATGTTGATGGTATTAAGTTTTCATTTATTGAGTACCCCAGTGTGCCAGCCACTTTCTTTTTAAAAAAATAAAATTAAAAAAAATTTTATGTATATGAATGTATACGTGTATGTAAGTGCACCAAGTGCGTGCAGTGCCCATGGAGGCCTGAAGACAGTGTTGGAGCCTCTGGAACTGGTGTTATAGATGGATGTTAGCCACCATGTGGGTGCTGGAAACTGAACCCAGGCTTAAGAGCAGCCAATGCTCTTAACCACTGAGCCACCTCTCCAGACTCAGCCACTTTCTATATGTCATGCCATTTAATTCTCAAAATAACCATGAGAGTTCAAAGCCTGCTACATACCAGGCTGTCTGATATTCTGCGTGACTACATGGTAGAAGTGGGCTGTTAACACCTTTTTTTCAGGTTTTTTTTTTTTTTTTTTTTTTTTGCAGTCTTTTTGAGACAGGGTCTCCCTGTAGCCCCAGCTGTCCTGGAGTCACCAGGCTGGCCTTGAACTCACAGAGATCCACCTGCCTCTGCCTCCCAAGTGCTGGGACTACAGGCGTGTACTACCACACCTGGCTTTTCAGTTTTTTTGAAAGAAGGTTTTAGTATATTCCTCAGACTGGTCTGGAACTCACAGAGATCCTCCTGCCTCTGCTGAGATTTAAGACATGTACCACCACATCCAGCTCTTTTCCTTTTTGAAACAGTGTCTGTTATGCATTTCAAGTTAGTCTCAAACTTGCTTTCCCCTTTAAGCCTTCCGAGTGCAGGAATTACAGGTGTAAGCCACCATGCCAACTATGAGATGGGTAATGATTGTTTCAAAATAAAACATGAAACCACAGAGAGGTAAAATATGCTCCCAAATGGCATATGGTGACATTCCAAAGATGTGATTCCCTTCCCTTTTCCTATCATGGCTAAGAGAAGGAAGATTCTGTGGTCAACAGGAGGGGTCAGGCCACAAGGTAGTGTTTGAATGGAGCCTTGGAGAAGGGAAAGTTTTGAAAGATTGAATGGCGCTGAGGAGGACATTTGAGGACGAAGAGCAGTGAAAGCATAGGAAGAGGAAGGGGAAAGGGCAAGCGTGGCGAATTTGGAGTATTTTCTCAGAGGCAAACTGAACGTCAGTCATATTGTTCTTTGAGCTGTGTTGTCTATTTGTGTGTGTTTGACTCCCATAGCACAGATGAATATTAGGCCTTCTGTGCTGAGAAGCCATAGTATCTCAGAATCTGCTGAGTAGAGCTGGGAAGATGGCTCAGTGAGTAAAAGCATTTGCCTCACAAGAATGAGGACCTGCGTTCGAATCCCCAGAACCCATGTAAAAGCCAAGTGTATAGCACAGGGATCTGTAATTCTAGGACTTCTTTTTGTTTTGTTTTGTTTTTTGGTCTTTTTGAGACAGGGTCTCCCTGTAGTCCCAGCTGGCCTGGAACTCACTATGTAGACCAGGCTGGCCTCGAACTCATAGAGATCCTCCTGTCTCTGCCTCCCAAGTGCTAGGATTATTAAAAGCGTGTACCACCATGCCCGGCCGTTTTTTTTTTTTAATGTATTTATTATTTTTATTTTTGTGTGTATGAGTGTATTGCCTGCATGTAAGTGCATCTGTAACCTGCAATACCCACAGAGGTCAGAAAAGGGTGTTAGATTCCCCTGGAACTGGAGTTCTGGATGGTTATTAGTCATCGTGTGGGTACTGGGAACCAATCCTGGGTCCTCTGCAAGAGCGACAAGTGCTCTTAAATGCTAAGCCATCTCGCCAGTCCAATTCCAGGACTTTTCTACAGCGAGATGTGGATGGGTAGTAAAGATGGGGGTGGGGGGTGTCCCCAGAAGCTCACAGGCCCATTTCCCTAATGGAAAAACAAAAGAGACCCTGTTTTAAACAAGATGAAAAGTGAGGACAGACACTTGAGATTGTCCCCTGACACTAAAAATACACCATGGCCCACATGGGCCCACATTCACACACGTGCATGCACACACACACATGCACACACACACATACACAGAGGAAAATCTGATTACCAGCAGAGCATCCTATCTGGGAGGAACTGCCGAAGAGGACATGGAGTGGTAGAAAGACCTAAGTCAAGTCATGCCCAGTGGCAGAGAGTCAGGTAGTGGACTCACAAGAGGAAACAGCCACAAGGAGGCTAGACTTAGGTGACAATGAGGCCTTTCTAGCGCTCCTCCACACGACTAAGATGGCCACTCCTGCTCACCCACCCTTTCTGCCTTTCTTCCCTGAGGCTTTTCGGAACCCTGTCTGTCCTAGTTTATTTCTCCATTGCTGTGACAAAACACTCTGACCACTACCAACTTGGGGAGGAAAGGGTTTATTGGACTTACATCTCCAGGTCACAGTTCATCAGGGAAGGAACCTGGAGGCAGGAGCTGGAGCACAGGCCATGGAGGAATGCTGCTTACTGGCTTGCTCCCTTGGCCCCTGCTCTGCCTGCTTTCTTATGCAACACAGGCCCACCTGCCCAGGGGTGGCACCACCCACAGTGGGCTGGGCCCTCCCACATCATTCAACAATCAAGAAGCCCCATGGACATGGCCACAGGCCAGTCCAATGAAGGCAATTCCCCTATTGAGGCTCCCTCGACCCAGGTGTGTCAAGTTGACGCTAAAGCTATCCAGCCCTCCTCCCTTCAAACCCCCCTGCTCCCCACCCCCACAATAATACCTTCCTCTACGGGAGCAGTTTTCTCCAAAATGATAACTTCCATTTACATAGATTGTGAACAATTTTGGTGTAACTAATCATGAAATTTTTTTTTTTTTTTTTGGTCTTTTTGAGACAGGGTCTCCCTGTAGGCCTAGCTGACCTGGAACTCACTATGTAGACCAGGCTGGCCTTGAACTCAGAGATTCACCTGCCTCTGCCTCCTAAGTGCTGGGATCAAAGGGGTGCACCACCACACCTGGGCACCATCATGATTTTTATTCTTCTATTCTCAGCACAGTCCCTAGCACATATCAGTTAGGTCCTATTCCATGGGGTTTTTTAATGTTTCATTTAAGCATTTTGCCTGCATCTATGTAAGTGCACCATATACATGAAGTGCCTGCAGAGGCCAAAGGGTGTTAGATCCCCTGGAACTGTAGTTATAGACAATCGTAAGCCCCCACATGGGTGCTGGGAACCCTAACTCTGGTCCTCTGCAAGAGCAGCCAGTGCCTTTAACTGCTGAGACATCTCTCCAGTCCCTATTCCTTGTTTGTTGGTGAGTGAATTCTGCACATACATATTGCATTAGTAGTTACTGTACTGAATGAATGCCTTTCTCCACCAAACTTCTGAGAAGCACCAGAGCAGCAATGGAATCTATCAATTTATTGCTTTTTTTTTTTTTTTTAAATCTCAGGGCCTGGAACAGTAGATGTTCAGTTAAAAGTTTATTGAATAAATTTATCCTCTTTTTTGGAGACAGAATCTCACTGTGTAGACCAGGCTGGCCTCAGACTCACAGAGATCAGCTTGCCTCTACCTCCCAAGTCCTGGGATTTAAAGCAATGTGTCACCAAACCTGGCTGTTGAATAAATTTATGAAGCAATGCTTTCAGGGGCTAGAGAGATGGCTCAGTGGTTAAGAGCACTTGTTGCTCTTTCAGAGGACCCAGGTTCAGTTCCCAGTACCCACATGCTGGCTAACAACCAGCTGTGAATCCAGTTCCAGGGTAATCTGACGCCTTCTTCTGGTCTCTGTGGGCATTGCAGGCAGGTGGTGCACTTACCTACAGACAGACAAAACACTCATACACTTAATTTTTTTTTTTTAATCAAAGCCAGGTGTGGTAGCATACGTCTTTAACCCCAGCACCCAGGAGGCAGAGGCAGGTGTGATGGAGCTTGAAACTTTGTCACTGTCTTGATGTCAGCTCATTATGGTAACGGTAAAACTGTCCACCTCAAAATAATCAAATGTGGGTCTGGGGATATAGCTCAGTTGGTAAAGTGCTTGCCTAGCCTGCACAAAGCCCTGGATTCCATCCCCAGTGCTACATAAACTAGGCATTGTGGCACCTACCTATAATCTCAGCACTCAGGAGGTAGAGACAGGAAGGTATCAGGAGTTCAAGGTTCGCTTTGGCTACGTAGCAAGCTCAAGGCAAACCTGGGCTACATGAGACCATGTCTCAAAAACAATTTTTTTTTTTTTGGTCTTTTTGAGATAGGATCTCCCTGTAGCCCAAGCTGTCCTGGAACTCACTATGTAGACTAGGCTGGCCTTGAACTTACAGAGATCTTCCTGCCTCTGCCTCCCAAGTGCTGGGACTACAGGCGTGTGCCACCATGCCCAGCAAAAACAAATAATTTTATATGTTCCAGACAGGTGCTTATAAAATTCTGTTGCCAGATGCGGTCACTCACATGTATATTCCCAGCACTTGGGAGGCAGAGACAGGAGGCTCATGAGTTCCAGGCTAGCCTAAGATACACAGAGAAAACTTTTCCTCCAATAAGAGAGAGAAAGGGGGCTGGAGAGATGGTTCAGCAATTAAGAGCACTGGCTGCTCTTGCAGGGGACTCAGGTTTGGTTCCCAGTACCCACATGGCAGCTGACAACTGTCCTTAACTCCAGTTTCAGGGGATCCAAACCATTTTCTGACCTCCATTGGCATTAGGAACACTTACATATATGCAGGCAAAACCCTCATACATATTAAAAATAAGAATAACCGAGCATGGTGGTGCATGCCTTTGGTCCCAGCACTCGGGAGGCAGAGGCAGGCAGATCTCTGTGAGTTCAAGGCCAGCCTGGTCTACATAGTGATTTCCAGGCCATCTGAAACCAAAAAATAAAAATAAAATAAGAGTAATAAGAAAGAGAGAAAGCCAGGCATAATGGCACATGCCTGTAATCTCAGCACTCAGTAGGCAGAGGCAGGCATATCTCTGAGATTGGGGCCAGCCTGGTCTACATAGTGAGTTCCAGGCCAGCCACAGTTACATACCCTGTCTCAAAAAAACCAAAAAGAGGGACTAGAGAGATGGTTCAGCAGTTAAGAGCACTGGCTGCTCTTGCAGAGGAACTGGGTTTGGTTCCCAGCACCTACATAGCTAACAAGTGTCTGTAACCCCAGTTCCAAGTTATCCTGTGGATATTGCATGACATGGATATACTTTATGTACATGTACACAAAACACTCATACAAATAAAATATAAATAATAAATGAGATATTTTTGAAAACAAAGGGAGAGAGATGGGAGAGGAGAGCGACTGAGACAACTGATTTAGTGAATTCGTCTTCTCTTGCCAGGCACTGCAAAATAACCTTGGTGTAACTCCAGATATAGAGACTCCACATGTAAAGGGTGTCCCCCAGGAGGAACTGTTTAGCTTGATCAGAGCAGATCTACAGTCAAAGCAGGGAGGGTGTATTTATTGTTTATCCAGAAATTCCTCCAAAGGACAAGGGTCTGATGGGTCTTAGATGTGGTCCTAACCATGGCCAGAGAGGGCCCAAGGTGAATTTCTCAGGGTTTGGGAACACCAAATTGCAAAAATGGCAAGAGGTGGGGTGATTCAATGTGACCAACAGGAATGTAGATGATGGTGAGAAAGAGTCAGAGGGTGACACAAGTGAGTGGACTTCCTTGTCAGAGGAGAGTCGAGAGCTAGGGAAGTGGCTTCTAGGGGATAAAGCGCTTGTTATGAAATCATGAAGACCAGAGTTTGGATCCCCAGAACTCATGTAAAAACAGGCAGGTGTGGCAGCCGCCTGTATTCCCAGCACTCAGGAGGCAGAGATGGGATCCCCAGGGCAAGCTGACTAACCAGACCAGACTCATCCCGTGAGCTCTGGGTTTAACTGAGAGGCCTTACCTCAAAAAATAAAGACACCCTAAGTCCACTTCACACACACACACGCACGTACATGCACCTGTACACATGCAGACTGTGATGGCTAATCCTGGATCTGGGATTAACTGAAATGAGATCTTAATTGGATCATCTGAAGCTGGAAGACATGCCCTAAATGTGGGTGTTACCTTCTGATGGCAGCTGGTATAAAAGGCCAAGGCAGAGGCGAACGCCAGGCTTCTTGCTGCTTGCCTTCTCTCTCGCTGGTGAGTTCACCTTGCTGCTGTAGACTGAAGACTAGCTGATCTTTTGGAATTCATCAGACCTTCAATGCCAGATTGGGACTACTAAGACATCCAGCCTCGTGGACTGAGCGACTACCAGATTCTCAGCCTCTCCGGTGTGGTGCAGCCATTGTTGGACTGCTTGGACTCTATCTTGTGAGCTAATCTGAGAAATCCAGTACATATATATATTTTTTTTTCTACCGGTTCTGTTTCTTTAGAGAACCCTGACTTATACAGGGCTACAGGTACCCTACAAGGTGCCCTGCTTCCCAGCTCAGGTGAGTTAGCTGGCAGAGCCAGCCAGACTGGGAAGCCTAACCCAGACATCAAGACTCTGGGGAAAGGGAGTTCCCAAATTTTATTCCAGCTGTGCTCAGGGAAACTGTCAACGCAAAAGCATAGCTCTCACCACAAAGGGGATAAGAGATAGTTTATTCTGGAACCAAATATGAGTGACCATGGCCTGGGAACACAGATTCAGGTTACCCCAAATTCCATGTTCCAGGGAGTCCATCACTGTGGGGAAGGCCTGGCCACAGGCAGGGAAAGCATGACACCTGGAGCACGAAGCTGGCTGATCATATTTTCATCTGCACACAGGAAGCAGTGGGTTGAGAATAGTTCCTTAAATGATCCAGAATCATGTGCTGTCTGGGCTGGTAAGCAGTGGTGGGTAGCCACCGCAACCTCTTGAGTGCTTATGATGGGGCCATTAACGTAAGTTTGTCTTGAGGCAGTCTTGCATCATCCTTTGGGTGATTCTTGACTAGTTGCAGGAGTCCACACCACGTTTTAGCTCCAAGGCAGACTGTGCCAACCTACTAAGAAGGCCTCTGTTATGGCTGGAGAAATGGTTCAGCAGTTAAGAGCACTGGGCTGCTCTTGCAGAAGACCTGGGTTGGATTCCCAGCAGCCTCACCGTGGCTAACAACTGTTCATAACTCCAGTTCCAGGGGAATCCAGCGCCTTCTCCTGACTTCTGTGGGCATTGCAATGACACAGGTGTACTTACATATATGCAAGCAAAACACTCATACACATAAAATGAAAATAATAGATAAAATTATATATAAATTCCTATAAGTCAAGCATGGTAGCCTGTGCCTGTAATCTCAGCACCTGGGAGGCTGAATCTAAAGGATCATGAGTTCAAGTACAGCTTGAGCTATATGTGAAACTCTTTCCAAAAATAAAGGCAAAATTAAATTATAGTGTTCCAAGATCCATAGCCCTATTTGACCCCAGCTTCCCCTCCAGATGGTCGTTTTCCATTTCCTTTCTCCCTGGGCTCAGGGAGACTACTCCCCACTGCTTACAGATTTACATCTGCCTCCTGCTTCTGCCATGGTCTTCTTTGCTAGTTTCTCCACCAGGTTGTTGGGTCAGCATATTCCTCAACTGTTCATCTATAGTTTATCCACACTCTCTCCCCAAAGTGATTCTGTCTAGAGCCATAACCTTCTATACATAGATATAAATATGCATGTAGGTAAATCTGCATTTCTGGCCCAGGTCTTTTCCTGAAGAAGCCCCATGTAGATGTCTAATGGATAGCTCAAATTAATGTTCACAGCAGAATTCATTTTTCTCCCTGTAGCCCCACTGGCCTGGAACTCACTATGAAGACTAGACTGGCTTTGCTCTCACAGAGATCTGTCTGCTTCTGCCTCCCAAGTGCTGGGGTTAAAGGCCTGTGCTGCCCCATCCCCGAGCCCACTCTTCCTCTTAGTCTTCTCTAGCTCAGTAAAAGGTATCCATTAGCCCAATTGCTCAAAAATGAGATAACAACCCATGAGACTGATAGCAGCTTACCGTCTTGCTCTTACCACCCCTCCCATCCCTACCAAGTCTTCTAATGTTCAGTCTCCTCTCCCTGTGACTGCCCTAGTCTACCATCCTTTCTCCTGTGATCTTTTTATTCCATTCTGGCCCCTGAGATCCACTCCCCAACTCAAGCCAGGATAATCACTTTAAACAGTGATTAGGGGCTGGAGATATAGCTCAGTGGTAAGGGGTGTGCTTAGCCATATACAAGGCTGTGGGTTCAATTCCCAACATGACCTACCATGGCCTTCCTGGAAACTTCCTCCCCCAGACCTCAGGCAAATTAACTTCAAGTGTACGCTCAAAGGTCACCTTGGAGATATTCCCTAACTCTCTACACCCCCACATCACCCCTACCACGCACCTCTGTCTCTCTCCATCTTATCCCACCATCGGATAGCGGGATAAGACATGTTCAGGCAGTCCTGTCAACTAAGCAGGGACTGTGTCTTAGTGACCCTTGGTTTCTTAGAGTTCTTAAGGCAGAGGAAGACGTTATAGAGGAGAGAAGGTTCTTAGAAAATGGTAAGGCCTCTCGAGCAGAAACAGGGCTTCTAATTACCTGTTGCTTACAAGATACCCCAAATTTAGTGATAACTAAAAAACCTACTTTTTCCTTCCTTTATTCCTTCCTTCCCTCGTTCCTTCCTTCCTTCCCTCGTTCCTTCCTTCCTTCCATCTTTCCTTCTGCACTGGACGGCTTTAGTTGTCAACTTGACACACCTGGGTAGAGGGGAGCCTCAATTGGGGAATTGCCTCCATTGGGCTGGTCTGTGGCCGTATCCGTGGAGAATTCTCTTGATTGTTGAGTGATGTGGGAGGGCCCAGCCCACTGTGGGTAGTGCCACCCCTGGGCAACTGGTCCTGTGTTGTATAAGAAAGCAGGTTGAGCCAGGCATGGTGGTGCATGCCTTACTCCCAGCACTCGGGAGGCAGATATGGGCAGACCTCTATGACATCAAGACCAGCCTGGTCTACATAGTGAGTTCTGGGCCAGCTAGGGCTACAGCGAGATCCCTGTCTCAAAAATACAAAAAAAGAAAGAAAAAAGAAAAAAAAAAAGCAGGTTGAGCATGGGCCAGGGGAACAGGCCAGTAAGCAGTGTTCCTCCATGGTCTGTACTCCAGATTCCTGCCCTGAGTTCCTGTCTTGACTTCCCTTGATGAACTGTGCTGTAAGCCATATAAATCCTTTCCTTCCTAAGTTGGTTTCAGTCAGTGTTTTTATCACAGCAATAGAAAGCTAACCAGAGCACCTTCCTTCTACCCTTCCTTCCTTCCCTCCCTCCTTCCTTCCTTTCTCCTCCCTCCCTCCCTCCTTTCCTCCTTCCCTCCCTCCCTCCTTCCCTTCCTTCCTTCTCTCCCTCCTTCCTTCCTTCCCTCCTTCCCTCCCTCCCTTCCTTCTACCCTCCCTTCCCTCCCTTCCTCCCTCCCTCTCTCCCTTCCTTCCTTCCTTCCTTCCTTCCTTCCTTCCCTTTTCCCCACTTCTGTATTAGGAATCAAATATGGCAAGTGTTCTACCTTTGAGTTACTTCCCCAGCCCTTGATTTTTGTTGTTCTTAGTGTTTGTATGTTTGGTTTTTGTTTATCTGGGTTTTGTTTCCTTCTGGTTTGGGTTTAGGAATTTTTTTTGTTTGAGGTTTTTTTTTTGTTTTGTTTTGTTTTTTGTTTTTTTGCCATAGTGTATCATATCACCCATTCTGGCCTCAAACACTCTGTGTAGCCAAAGCTGGCCTTCTTCCTATCCTCCTGCCTCTACCTCCTGAGTGCTGAAATTACAGGCACACACCTCTACACTGGGCCAAGGCTGGTCTTGATTCTCTAGTCTCTGAGATTGTGAGCATGTTGTACCACACCCAGCTGACCCTGCAGTTTTTGAGATGGTCTCAATACATAACCCAGCCTGACCTGGAACTCATGAGTCTTCTGCTTTCTGCCTGCACATCCAGCTAAACTACTGTGATCTTAGCACCTTCACATATTCTGAGAGTCAGGACTATGAACATGGACAGAGAATGCAGCTCATCTCTGTTTCACTGTCTGGAGCATCACCCAGGAAGACAGCTGGGGACCAAAGTAAGGCTAGTGAGGATCAGGGCCACTGATTGTTCTCCTCTTGCCCCAGACCCCTCACATGGCTCTTACTGACCTTGTCTCTACTTCCTATTTGGTGATATTACTCATCAAAAATGTTTTTTCCATTAATTTTGTTTTTTGCAAATATTGCATGAAATCATATTTATTCTGGCCAGGTGTGGTGGCACATGCCTTTAATCCCAGTACTCAGGAGACAGAGGCAAGCAGATTTCTGTGAGTATAAGGCCAGCCTGTTCTACATAGCAAGTTCCAGGCCAGCTGAGACTTGAGACCTTGTCTTAAACTGCACCCCCCCCAATATAGTATAGTATAGTATCCTCATTTCTGATGTTCTTGCCTTTTCTCCTTAAATTTTATGTCTAGAGCAAGCCCTAGCCCTGGAGTGATTTAAAGGGGATGAAGCCATTTGGTGGCTTGGAGGTAGGACTCAGCTGGGACCATCAACTACAGCACTTGGCATACAGCCTCTGGACAGACCCTTGGCTTCTCATAGTTTGGTGGTTGGGTTCCAAGAGTGGGCATCCCAGAGCAGCTTCCAAGATGTTTCAGTGTGAAGCCTTTTGTGACCCAAGGCTCCTAAGTAGCATAGCATTGCTTCCTGCTCATAGTCAATGGAAACACATAGACATCACTCCTCAGTGGGAAGAAGGCCAAATAATATTGTGGTCAGTTCTTGGGGTTTTTTTGTTTTGATTTTTTGGGTCTTTTTGAGACAGGGTCTCCCTGTAGCCCCAGCTGGCCTGGAACTAGCTATGTGGACCAGGCTGGACTCAATCTCATAGAGATCAGCCTGCCTCCTGAGTGCTGGGACTGAAGGGGTGTGCCACCACACCCAGCTGTGGTCAGTCCTTCAAACCACTGCAGAGAGATGTGCTGGCCCCAGGAGGTATGTGGGCAATGGTTGTATGAGCAAGTACAATAGGCTTCTCTTCTCTTTTCTCCTTTGGTTTCTCAATTACAATTTTAAATTTTATCTTTGTTTTGACTGCATTATATAAGTATACCACATACATGAAATGCCTGCAGAGGTCAGAAGAGGGCATTAAATTCCCTGGACCTGGAGTTACAGATAGTTGTTAGCCGCCATGTGGGTGCTGGGAACTGAACCTGGGTCCTCTGTAAGAGCAGCCAGTGCTCTTAACCAGAGAACCATCTCTCTAGCCCCAGGTTTCACTATTTCCATGTAATCTCCTGAAATGTTTGTTTTCCAGAGCAGGATTCATGCAGTGACATCTTCATTGGTGCATATATATGCCCCTGGAGGATTACAAGGAAAGGCTGTGGCATGACTGGCATGGTGGTGCATGCCTTTAGTCCTAGCACTTGGGAAACAGAGGGAGATGGATCTCTTCGTGTTCAAGGCCAGCCAGGTCTACATAGCTAGCTCCAGGCTAGCCAGGGCTACACAATGAGACCCTGTCTGGAAAAACAAAACAAATAAAAAAACACACCACAGTAAATACCTTCTCCCCTACTCTGGGAGATTCTGATGCCCACCCTTGCCCCATCCTTCACTTGGAAGGACACATAAGCAAGGAAGCATACCAACTCCTATGCTCTCCAGTGTCTTAGCGTTGTTATCATAGACTGAAGGTTTTTAGAATTTCTTTTAATGACAATTCCATTTACACTAAATGAACCAAAATCAGAATTAAGGGAGGACTTCTCCAAAGTGGTCCTGCCTGGAATTTATCTCCATTTATAACTGCTTTGAAGTGAAAAATGGCAGTTTCCTCCCAGGAAACATTGCTGTTCCAGGAATTAGTGGCACTCAGGGACTTATCAGAACTAGCAGTTCAAAACCACAAAAATAGTCACTCATTTTTCCCCTCTTTATCTAAAGAAGAGAAATGAGTGGGACTAAGGCAGAGGATTGCCGCAAGCTTGAGGCCAGCCTCCTGGGCTAAATAGTGAGACCCTGAGTTCAATCCCCAAGACCCATATGGTGGAAGGAGAGACATCTCACACACACGCACACACACACACACATGCACAAAATAAGTAAATAAAAGTTTAAAATTTTTTAATTTAAAAAAGAAACTGAATTCAGTTGAGGCTAGAATGAGGGGCAGTGTGGCTCAGTGGTGGCAGGCTTGCTTAGGCCCTGGATTCAATCCCTAGCACTGAAAAAAAAAAGAAGAAAAGAGAAATAAAGGGCAAGGAGACATAAGGATATTAGTACCTTCTACAAATAAGTTATTGCCTTAGGAACATAAAAATTACAATGTACAACTTAATTAGAAGCAGACTAATTCACTATGAATTAATTTGTCAAATGTATGCTTGCCAAAAATCATTTAGCCAAATGATCAATTTACTGAATTTACCAAATTACCAACTTACTGAAGATATGTTTCCTTTAAATATTTGTAAACTTTATAGCAGTTCATATTGGTGGTGTTAATAGAGCCAAGATAGGCAGAGCAACCAGACTGAGGTCCTGAGGGTGTTCAGACTCCTCCGAACCTCAGCCCCCTTTCTGCCCTGTGTTGGCCCCTTCCTGACACCAGCTTCTCAAGAATGGATAGTCAAAGCCATGTCGTATGCTGACCTCCAGTCGGTTCCCTTTCTGGGACCCCTCTCCCTACTCTGGCCCCATGCCACCACAGAAAGCAGAGAAAAACAATTCCTTAAAACACTGCCATGAAGGGCTTGAGAGATGGCTCAGCAGTTAGCACTTGGTGCTCTTGCAGAGGCCCCAGGTTTTGTTCCCAGCACCCAGGCAGCTCATAACCACCCAGCTCCAGCAGATCTGATACCCTTTGGCCTCCATGGACACCTACCTGCACACGAGTTGTGCACATAAACTCACACAGGCACACACATAAATAAATAAATAAATAAATAAATAAATAAATAAATAATTTTCAAATGAAATTCATTTTTTAAAAGATCTCTAGGGAGCTAGAGAGATATGGCTCAGCAGTTAAGTTAAAATTTTTACATCAACCTGCAAAAGCTGTTAAAAGCCCTCCGTCTATATTAGTTACCTATTTCTCTATTGAAAATTACCCTAAAAGGTAGTAGCTAAAAACAGTATGGCTGGGGCTGGAGAGATGGCTGAGCAGTTAAGAGCACTGACTGCTCTTGCAGAGGACCTGGGTTCAATTCCCAGCACCCACATGGCAGCTATGGACCATCCTTAACTCCAGTTCCAGGGGAATCCAATACCCTCTTCTGACCTCCCTCTGCGGCATTGTGTGTCACGGTACACTCACATACATGCAGGCAATACACTCATACACATAAAATAAAAATAACAAAATTTTTTAAAAATGAGGAAGTCCTAATAGCTCTTGTGTCTATTTTCAGGAGTTACATACTATCATTTTTGCTTGGTGCTGCCAACAGGAAGTCACTCACTACATCCAGTTCCCACTCACGGGAATTAGGTTCCCTTTTTTGTTTTGGTTTTTGTTTTTGTGAGACAGGGTCTCCCTGTAGCCCCAGTTGGCCTGGAACTCACTATGTAGACCAGGCTGGCCTTGATCTCACAGAGACCCACCTGCCTCTGTCTCTGGAGTGCTGGGACTAAAGGTGTGTACCACCATGCCCAGCAGGTTCTTTTAAAAAAAAAATATTGAGAATTTCATACATGCATATAAGGTGTTTTGATCAAATCCATGCCCACTCCCTCCCTTCCAACTCATCCTATATCTCCCCATCACTTTTTTCTGATAATTTCATATACTCTCTCTTCTTTTTTTTTATGGGGCTTTTGGCTACTCTAACATTCCCCCCAAAGAGGTAACCCTAAAATCTTTTAAGGATTAGATAAAAGCTCCCAAATACTTTAGACATTTTTGGCCTTTGGAACAGAATATGTTGCTAAGAGGCCCAAGGATACTGTGACTTTAAGCCAAGAAGCTGGCTACTTTTCTTTGAGGTCTTTTTACCCTAACTGCCTAGCCAATTCCTTCCTTCTATTCTTATCACACCATCCTCTGAAGGGGTTACCCAACTTGCAGATAGGGAATTGGGATGCAGACCATTCTGGCTTCTTCCATGCTGAACAGAACACAGGGTGAGGCAATTGGGGTACCCCTTCAGTGGGTCTATCTAAAAGACTCCCAAATTGTATAACTCTTTTTTTGTGTATATGTGAAGGAGAAGTAAAGGCAAGAGTAATTAGCATCACAAGTTCTAGACAGGGAACTAGAAAAAAGAACAGGGCAATTTTCAAATGTTCATATGAGAGTCCATTGGAATTTCTTGACAAGGGCTTCCAAAATCATCTTTCTATTGGGTTCCTCCTCATTTTTCTTTTGTCTTCCATGGCTGGACTCTAGAGTGATGGATTCAGGATTTGCTTTCAGGTATTT
>NW_008348453.1:1646512-1668305 GCF_000622305.1 Nannospalax galili
TTAGCTACAGGTGGGCACTACAGTATTGGAGACCAAGATTTGAAGTCTTACATCTGAGCAGCACTTTCTGGTAGGAACAAAATCATCCATGAGAAATAATTGTCTAATTAACTTTTTATATGAACTTAAGCCTAATGTCTGGGAAGTGTAGTCCCTTGAACTCTTAAAGAAATATACTGATGACTTTACTCTTTGGTTATACTTTCCTTTTGGGAGTTTAAGACCATAAAATTGGCCCAAATAAATCAATTTATTTTTACACATAAGGTCATTTGAGGATCTGTTCCTCAGGGGTCACATGGGCTTGGGAGGAGCCCCTGGATCCATTCGTTTACCAGCTCCATGTATGTGAAGATAAGTCAAAGGTCCTGCTCAACCATGTCTGGCTTTGCTTAGAAGCATGGATGACATGTTTCTTCTCAGTTGACCCTCCTCTTTGTAGACTGGACACTGGTTCACATCCATCTTGTAGAGGTCTCCATGCCCTCAGTTACAGGACGTTTTGAGAGATGTTCCATAGTCCTCTGGAACTTAGTTGACCTTGGAGGGCAAGGGGCAAAAACTGTCCTCTAAGTCCCTCTGACCACATTAGTGTAGGCCTCAAAGTATTGCTGTTAAACATCCAATAAGGTTAGTTCAACCAGTCTGGTACTTTTAATTACCATGTACTATGTAGATAAAGCTTGGCTAAAAAATCAAATGTTCTCAGATAAACCTTGACTAGATAGATATTTTGTTCCTTAAACTAGTTGACTAAATAAACTATGACCATAGAACTTTGAAGATTATGTGTATATTATTTTTGTCTCATCCTTTATATATCATAACAAACCTATACAGACCTTCATCCCTTCTTAGGCTTTCTCATTTTTTTCTGTCTATTTTGGAAAATATCTCCATTCCCAAAGCCTTTTAATATCTTTTACATTCTCATGTTCTTCTTTTAAAAATAATTATGAGACATAATAGCATTAACAAATAAATTTTCCATTTGTTGTTAGAATTCTTTTCCTGGGGATGCTAAGCAATGCTTATTCTCTTTTAAGGTTCTAGTGTCAAGCCAATGTTTGATTAAAGTTTTATTGGGGAACCAATGAATTTATTGAGCTTACTGAGATAACTGAGGGGTTGCTGAGGTGTATGTATGACCTGAGGTTATGCACACTGGAAAGCCTTTACCCAGCCTTCCTCAGATTGTATTCTTTAGCCCTCCCCAAATCCAGGAGACCATGTGTGATTAGGGCCAAATTAATATAGTTGGCTGGGAAGAGTGGCTAGATATTCTGGTGAGGGTCCAGTGACCTTGCTTGGCCCTCCTTTAATGAATGAGCACAACTGTCAACAAGCCTAATTTGTGAGGATGTTTAGTGATCAGGCACAGCTAAAGTCATGATGATGGTAGTTATTTCATGCAGAAGATCTAGAAACTGTTATACTAAGTGAAGTAACACAGACTCAGAAAAACAAACGATGTATGTTCTCCCTCAAATGTGGATCCTAGTACTAAATCCTTTTAAATTCCATGACCTTTCATAAGATGATGCTGTACAGCAGTCTCTTCTTGCAGGTTCATTTTTTAAAGAAAACATGCTAAAAACTCAGCAGGGCCTGGGAGATAACTCATCAGGTAAAGATGCTTGCCGCCAAGTCTGACAACCTGTAAAGGTGGAAGGCAAGAACTGACTCCACAAAATTGTCTTCTGACCTCCATACACATGCCATGGTGCATGCCCCCCCCCAAACACACAATGATAAAGTACACATACATACTAGTAATAAATAAAAATTTAAATCTTGGTAGACAAATTTGCAAACCATCCTATCTAATGACAATTACCAAACTGGGCATGGTGATGCTTAAGTGTCCTGGCACTGCAGAGGCTGAGGCAGGAGGATGGTGCATTCAGCCCAAGCTGCATAATGTGACCTTGTCTTAGGAAAAACAAAACTGATGAAAAACTAAGAAATATGAACAGGAAATACATTTATAATAAAACAGGACTGTTTATGAATTTGTAAAATGGTCATCTGGAGAATAACAATCTTCTCTAATCGGCCAAGAACCTAGAATTCACTTGACTTGCTAATAAAGTGATCATGTTTCTGATGATGAAGTTGAAGGTACGGCCCATGAATGCCAAGGTACAACAGCAGTGTTAATGAAAATACTGGGGATGGATCATCAGGCATGCCAGGGAAGCACTTTGCAAATGGAGCTGCATGACCAGCCCCTGCTTTCTCCTTTGTCTGTTCAAGTTCTTTTTTCTGCTTTTTATAAATTGGATTGCTTGGGCCAGTGAGATGGATCAGTGGTTAAATCACCTGCCACTAAGCCTGATGATCCAGTTTGAGCCCAGGACTCATGTGGTGGAAGGAGAGAACTGCCTCTCACAAGTTGTTTTCTGACCTACACATGCCTGGCCATGGCAAGTACATGCCCACGTACATACACAAAATAAGTAAATGTGATTTTTAAATTAGGTTGTTTGGGACTGAAGAGATGGCTCAGGGGTTAAGAGCTCTGACTGCTCTTCCAAAGGACCTAAGTGTGGTTCCCAGCATCCACATGGCAGTTAACAACTGTCCATAAGTCTAGATCCAGGGGGAAATCTGATGCCCTCTTCTGGCCTCTGCAAGCATTGCATGCATAGGTGCACTTACATAGATGCAGGTTAAACACTCAGGCACATAAAAAATAATTTAGTTGGGTTGTTTGCCTTTATGTTACTAAAGTATAAGAGTTTTATGTATACTGGATAGCAGGCCCTTATTAAGTTTTCAGATATATGATTTCTTTCATTCTATAGGTTGTCCTTTCTTCAATATTTTATTATTTTAACTTTGGTGTATGAGTATATTGCTCGCATGTATGGAAGTGCACCTGTGTCATGCAGTGCCCATGGAGGTCAGAACAAGGTGTCAAATTTCCCTGGAACAGCCATTACAGACTGTTGTTAACCCCCATGTGGGTTCTCCCTGGGAATCGAACCCAGGTCCTCTGCAAATGCAGCCAGTGCTCTTAACTGCTGAGTCATACTCTCCAGCTACATCTTTTCACTTTTTAAAAAATTTTATTATGGCCAAGTGTGGTGGCACATACCTTAAATCACAGCAGAGGCAGATGAATCTCTGTGAGATTGAGGCCAGCTGGGGCTACAGGGAGACCCTGTCTCAAAAAGAGAAAATGAAAAATTAAAATAAATTAAAAGTTAAAATTTTATTACATTTTATTTATTTTATGTGAGGTGGGAGTATGTCACAGCACACGTGTAGAGGTCAGAGGACTTTTAAAGTAAGCTAAGTTTACTTTACTACAGCACACAGAAATATTTAAACAATGAAAAACAGTTTAAATTCAGATTTCCCAGGAAAGTAACAGTTCCTCATGGAAGCACATGTGCATTGAAAATGTGTTATATCTTGAGAAAGCATTCAAAGGACTTACATTAAGTGGTGTGTGTGTGTGTGTGTGTGTGTGTGTGTGTGAACTCATATGTGTGCCTTTTTAAAAATTACCCTTTCTAAGCTGGGTGTAACCCCTGTACTTAGGAGGCAGAGGTAGAAGCAGGCAGATTTCTGAGAGTTCAAGGCCACCTGGTCTACATAGTGAGTTCCAGGCCAGCTGGGGCTATGTTCTCCCAGCACTTGAGGCTGAGGCCAGATTGGGTTACAGAGTGAGACTGTCTCAAAAAACAAGGAAGAATAGTTGAATAGAGCAGATCATTGGAAGGCTCTGGACTCTGAAGTTTAGAGGCCTTTGTATTCATACTGTGAGCTTTGATAAATTAGCGTCTTTAAGCTACAATTTAAAAAACAATACTTTATTTTTTTATATTTATGTGTATAAGTATATTGCCTGGATGTAAGTGCACCTGTGTCATGCAATGTCATAGAGGTCAGAAGAGGCCATTGGATCCCTTGGAACTGGATTAATAGACAGTTGCTAGCCACCATGTGGGTACAAGGATTCAAACCTCCCAAAATTATACTTTCTTATTCTTGATTCTAAGTACTATAGTATGGTGGCCCATGCCTTCAATCCCAGCACTTGGGAGGCAGAAGCAGACAGATCTTTGTGAGTTTGAGGCCAGCCTGATCTACATAGTAAGTTCCAGGCCAGCTGGGGCTACAGGGAGACCTTGCCTCAAAAAGACAAAAAACAACAACAACAACAAAAAAAAAAAACCAACAACAACAACAACAAAAAACTGAAATGCTGAAACTTCTAGATGAAAACAGTCAGAATACTCTTTAAGACATTGGGGTAGCCAAGAACTTTCTGAACAGAACTTAAATATCACAGGAACTAGCCCGAAGTATCAACAGATGAACTACATGAAATTTAAAGGTTTCTGCACAGGGATGGAGAGATAGTTCAGTAGTTAAGATTATTGGATGCTCTTGCAGAAGACCTGGGTTCGATTCCTAGCATCCACATGGCAGCTAACAATCTTCCATAACTCCAGTTCCACCTTAGGTATTGCATGTGCAGGTGCACTTATATACATGTAGGCAAAACACTCAAACACATAAAATCAAAATAAAGTTTCTGCAGAGCAAAGGAAACTGTCAGCAGACCGCACTTTCAGATCACAGAATGGGAGAAAATCTATCAGTTATACATCTGACAAAAGGCTAATATCCAGAATTTATAAGGAACTGTAGAAATCAAATACCAAGGAAATAAAATGACCAATCAACAATCTGGGTATGGTGGCACAAGGCTTTAATCCCATCACTTGGGAGGCAGAGGCAGGGGGATGTCTGTGAGATCAAGGTCAGCCTGGTCTACGTAGCAAGTTCCAGGCTAGTTGGGACTACAGGAAGATCTGTCACAAAACAAACAAGCAAACAAAAAAGCCTACCAACCAACAAATAGGTTTTCAAAAAAAAAAAGAAATACCAATGGTCAGCAGCTATTTTAAATCTTTTATTTTTAAAATATTTTATTCTATTTATTTACATATTTTATGTGTATGGGTATTGTGCCTGCATGTATGTAAGTGCACCCATGTTATGCAGTCCCCACAGAGGTCAGAAGAGGGTGTTGGATCCCCTGGAACTGGAGTTACCGATGGTGTTAGCCACCATGTGGGTGTTGGGAACTGAATCTGGGTCATTTGCAAGAGCATCCAGTGCTCTTTACCACTGTGTCATCTTTCCAGCCCCATAAAAAGAGGTTTTAAAAAATATTTTATGTATATTTTTATTTTATGTATACGAATGTAATGCCTGCATGTTGGTAAGTGCACCCATGTTTGCAATAACCGAGAGATCAGAAGAAGGTGTCAAACATCCTGGAACTGGACTTATGGACAGTTGTTAGCTGCCATGTGGGTGCTGGGAATTAAACCCAGGTCTTCTACAAGAACAGCCAGTGCTCTTACCCACTGAACTATCTCTTCAGCCCTGTAAAGGTATTTTTTAAAGTTTTTTTTTGTTTTTTTGTTTTTTTTTTTTTTAATGTGTGTGTTTGCCTGCATGTATATGTGTGCACCACATGCATGCCTGATGCCCAGGGAAAGCAGAGGAAGGCATCAGATCCCCTGGAGCAGATCCTCTGGAGGTGGAGTTATAGACAGCTGAGTCTCCATGTGGGTGTTGGAAACTAAACCCGGGTCCTCTGTAGGAGCAGCAAGTGTGCTTAACCACAGAGCCATCTCTCTAGCTCCCCCAAATAAAAGTATTTCTAGCCAGGCATGGTGGTGCATACCTAAAATCTCAGCCAAGAGAGGCTGCAGCAGGCAGACTGCTACAAGTTCAAGTCCAGCCTGATCTATACAGCAAGTTCCAGGACAACCAAGGCTAAATAGTGAAGACCTTGTCTTTAATTAATTAATTAATTAATTAAAAATCTACTATTAATGTTTCAACATTGGTCTTTGAACAGGATGTGGTTTAAAAGGTAGTGGAATGCACAGGATCATAAAGAGCACATATCTTTTCAGGAAGCAGCCTGGTTCAGGTTTCTTACTAGCAACAACGCAGCATACCAAATATAATCTGCTGGAAAAGAAAGCAAAAAGTTGTGTAGAAGCGCAGTTCTCTAGTAAGGCCAGAAGGTGGCAGTTTTGTCTGGAAATGCAAAGAACAGTGGCGCCCTTGTTTTCCAAGGCTCTGGGGGCAAAGCATTCCCACAGAACGATGCTCAGCAGTATTTTGAGCACCTTGGAAATGGATGCTGTGTAGGCAAGTTTTTCATTTATTTTTTTCCCTCTACATCTTGGTCACTTTGGTCTATAAAATGATCTAATTTTTAACAGAAAAAGCAAATTTTATTACTTGTCTAAACACAAACACCATGCCTATAGTGTGAGGTTCAAAAAAGAGGCTGAATAAGCTGAGCTTTATATAGAGCTAAACAGTGGTGTAGAGGCTTGCAATTCTGGGGGACAGGAAATGATAGCTGGTTATGGAAGGCAGAAGGGAGAAGGCTCACTGTAAGAATGTTCTGGTTATGTAGATAAAGTCCCCAAAGCAAGAGCCACCTGTGATGTTCAAGCACTGACTGGTCTGACAGAGGACCCAGATTAGGTTCCCAGCTCCCATAACAACTGACTATAACTCCAGTTCCAGGGGATCCAACACCCTTTTCTGGCTTTGTTGGGCATTGCATGTATGGATGCACCTACATAAGTATAGGAAAAACAGTCATACACATAAAATAAAAATAAAGGATTTTGGTTTTTTTTGTCTTGAGACAGGGTCTCCCCTGGCTGGCCTGGTACTCATTATATAAACCAAGCTGGACTAAAATTCACAGAGATCCGCATGCCTCTGCCTCCTGAGTGCTGGGATCAAAGGCATGCACTACTACACCTGGCCTAATAAATTTTGTTAAAGAGCTTCCCTAGGCAAAAAGAAGAGGGAGAAGATATCAATAGAAAAACCTGTTTACATCCATTGGCTGTTTACATTAATATAGATTTCCTTGATAAATATCTCTAATTTTGGTCTTTTTGAGACAGGGTCTCCCTGTAGTCCCAGGTGGCCTGGAACTCACAGAGATCTGCCTGCCTCTGCCTCCCAAGTGCTAGGATTACAGCCATGCACCACCATGCCCAGCAATAAATATCTTTTTACAAAAGGGTAGCCTTTCCAATCCATTCCTATCTATAGAGGCATGCGATTTTTCTAATAACTAACTTTAAGCATGCTATATATCTGGGGTGGGGTATTTTACTTTCCCACACATAGGTTCCAGGATGCTAGGCCATTTCTAAGGTCTTTCTGTCAAAGGAACATTACTCCCGCTGCTACAGCACTGTCTCCTGCTCACTGGTCCCCTAAGCAAGCACTTGCTCTTGATTTCTTCATCTATTCGAACAAGGATCAGCAGGTGGATATGGGAGATTCTGGTGCTTATAGGATTTTTCTTTGGTTTGGTTTGGTGTTTTTTGTTTGTTTGTTTGTTTTTGGGTTTTTTGAGACAGGGTCTCCCTGTAGCCCCATCTCACTATGAACACCAGGCTGGCTTCAACCAGACATCTGCCTGCCTCTGCCTCCCGAGTGCTGGGATTACAGGCATGTGCCATTATGCCTGGCTTTCTCTCTCTTTCTTTTTCTTTTTCTTTCTTTCTTTTCTTTCTTTCTTTCTTTCTTTCTTTCTTTCTTTCTTTCTTTCTTCCTTCCTTCCTTCCTTCCTTCCTCTTCCTTCCTTCCTTCCTTCCTTCCTTCCTTCCTTTCTTTCTTTCTTTCTTTCTTTCTTTCTTTCTTTCTTTCTTTCTTATTATTTTATTTTTATCTTTTGGTTCTAGCTGGCCTGGAACTCACTATGTAGACCAGGCTGGCCTTGAACGCATAGAGCTCTCTGCCTCCCAAGTGCTGAGACTAAAGGCATGCACCACTACACCTGGGTCCTGATTTGTTTTGTTTTTGTTTTTGTTTTGAGATAGGGTCTTAGATAGCCCAGGCTGGCCTCAAACTCATTATGTATCAGAAGATAATTCTCTACCTCCCTAGCGGTAAGATTACAATGTGTGAGCCAGACATGGTAGCTCACGCCTTTAATCCCAGCACTCGGGTGGCAGGGGCAGATGGATCTCTGTGAGTTCAGGGCCAGCCTGGTCTATATAGTGAATTCCAGTTCAGCTGGAGCTACAGGGAGACCCTGTCTCAAAAAGACAAAAAAAAAAAAAAAGAGAGATTACAATGTGTGCCATCTCACTCAGCTTCAGACTGTGAACTCTATAGTTAGCCTTTGGATTTGAGGGATAACTCTATCCTCTTGAACTAAGTTTCCATGGTGCAATTTTAATCTATAATCCAAGTGCTGGGCTGGAGAGGTGAAGAAAGGCAGATCCATAATCCTACTGGCTAACTAGCCCAGCCAAATCAGTGAATTCCAGATTCAATGAAAGACCCTGTCTCAAAAAAAAAAAAAAAAAATGGGACTGGAGAGAGTCTCAGTGGTTAAGAACACTGACTGTTCTTGCAGAAAACCCAGGTTGGAACCCCAGAACCCACATGGCAGCTAACAACCGTCCGTAACTCCAGTTCCAGGGGATCTGATTACCTCTTCTGTCCTCTGAGGGCACTGCAGGACACAGGTGCACTGACATACATGCAGGCAATACATACACATAATTTTTTTTTTTTAAGAGCACTGGCTTGGGCTGGAGAGAACACTGGTTGTTCTTGCAGAAGACCTGGGTTCAAATCCCAGCACCCACATGGCAGCTAACAATTGTCCTAACTCCAGTTCCAAGGGATCTGACAGCCTCTTCTGTCCTCCAAAGGCATTGCATGACATGGGTGCACTTGCCTACATGCAGGCAATATACGCATATAGATAAAATAAAAATAATATTTAAAAAAGAGCACTGGCTCCTCTTACAGAGGACCTGGGTTTGACTCCCAGCACCCACATGGCAGCTAACAACTGTCCATAACTCCAGTTCCGAGGAAATCTGATACCCTCTTCTGATCTCCCCAGGCATTGCACAACATGGGTGCACCTGCATACATGCAGGCAATACATACATACAGGCAATACTCATACACATAAGAAATAATTTTTTTTTAATTAAGGTGGAGAGCAATTGAGGAGAACACCCAGCATCAACTTCTACCTTCACATGCACACACACCCATGTACACCCATGTGCACACACCCCAGTGAACACATACATATATATATTTGGAGGAACATGGGTTTCACAGAGCTGCTTCTTAGCTCCACTGGACAGGAACTCTCAAACCTTCAAACCCTCAAACCCCCTGATGCCCCCCACCTCCATGAGTACTCGGTGTCTTCCATCTGCTCTTCCTCCCCAGGCCCTGTACTCTCCTGGCTTCCTCCTACGTCTCTGGAAACTGGTCTCTGGCTTTTGTACAGTCCTGACCCCCTACTGGTCCCTTCAATTTTGAGTCAGGGTCTCACTGGGATGTGGGGCTTGCCAGTTAGCCTAGGCTGGCTGGCCATGGAGCTCATGGATCTGTCTCTGCCTCCCCAGCACTGGGATGACATGTGTTTACCACCATGCTCCACTTTTTACACAGACACTGGGAACAACAGGTGCTGAGAATTTACGGTGCTGGGGATCAGGTCCTCATGTATGCATGGCAAGCATTTTACTGACTGAGCTATCTTCCCAGTCCATTATTTTTTAAATTTCTTTATTATTATTATTATGTATGTATGTGTGTGTGTATGATGTGGGGTGGGGCATGCCATGACACATGTGTGGAGGCCTGAGGACAATTTTGTAAAGTCAGTTCTCTCCTTCAACTTTGACATGGGTTCTGGAATCAATCTCAGGACGGTAATGTAAGACTGGGGTTTCAAAACACAAAAGACCCAGCCCAGGCCTGGGGATGTAGCTAAGTGGTAAGGCACTGGCCTAGAATATGGAAGGCCCTGGGTTTGATCCCCAAGAATTAAAAAAAAAAAAAGCCTGACTAGCCAGCCCTTCCTTTCTCCACCAAACCTGGATTTCTCCAAGCTGAAGACCACCCATTTCTGTGGGGCTGAAATCTCCAGCTCTGATGTCCAGGCTGTTGCTGGGTAGGCTCCTGAAGGGCAGGAGAGAGAGGTGGCCTCTCCGCATCCTCTGCAGGCCTTACACAGCGCTGAGCAGAAGGCACCAGGGCAGTGTAAAAGGCAGTTATGAGGTTTGAGGGACTCTGCCTGGGGCCTCTCCAGCACCTCTGTCCCTCCCAGCCATCGAGTTGATAAAGGACCTGGTCCACTGCGATGTGCGCTTGCCGCTGCTCAAGGGTCTCGTGGCACTGCTTATCCCTTCGATCAAGGAAACCTCCAAACTGCAGGCCAAGATCTTCACGGGTATGACCTTTGGGGTGGGACTTCCCCCAGCGGAGGGAAGGGGCTTCCGGGCTGACAGCCCCTTGCTTCCTCAGACTCCACAGTTCCCCAGCTCACCGCACACCTGCCAGTGTTCCTGCAGCAGGCTGCAGCTGCCAAAACCCTTGGGTGAGCCAGCTGGGGTGTTGGGTGGTTGCAGGAAGCCAAACCTGGCATTCCCCGAAGGCCCCTGTGTGGGGCACCTGGAGAGGGTCCCCAGCATCTGCTGGAGCCCAGTTCCCCGCTCTGAGTGTCAGCAACAAGGAGAACAGAGGCACAGCTCCCCACTGTCCCCCTCAGGCCTAGGAGCTCCCCAATCTTTTAGGGACTTCCACCCAGGTCAAACAGGGATTTGTGGCTTCTGCTCAGCAAAGAATTTCAGGACTAGCAGGTATAAAGTAGAGTTCTGGGCTGTTTTTTTAACTATAGTCATGTAGGAGTTTGGTGGTTTTGAAGTTACTATCTGGAAAAGGTTGCTAAAGGCTCTAAATGAGATAAGATGGTTTCTGAGGGGCACCTGATAGGATTACAGTTGATAAGGCCAAAGTCTAGACCACAGGGATTTGAGAAAATAGGATGTGTTTACTGCAAAGCTGATAGTCTTGTTTAGGATTCCCAGAGAATGTCTGAGAAGAGGAATGAGGCCCTAGCAAGGTGGTATAGTCAGCTTTAAGCCAGGTTCACTGCTATTTTAAATATCAAATTGTATCTCTGTGTGGGCAGCCTTCACAGCAAATGCTGCTAATGTGTGCTGAAATTTTTGTTTCTCAGCTGGAGAGAAACTTTAATCAGACTCTAGGGTGAGAGGTGCCTTTTCCCTCCCATATCCCCACATTTGTTTGTCTAATCCTGCCTCCCAAGGATCCTGGCCCGCAGCAGCTTGGGTCTCGCAGAGGAGCTGTTGCACTTTCGTGTGGTGCACAGCCTGATGACTGCCATGGGCAACACCGACCACAGCAATAGCCAGAGGCTGGCCAGCCTCACACTGCAGGTATGTGGGCTGGGGTGGGCATATGGCAGGTTGCAGGGCATGGACAGTGAAGTCAATGGACGCCCACCATCATGCTGTCCCTCCCACCCTCCGGCTTGCAGTTCTTTGTGCAGACGTTCCCATTGGTGGAGGAACATGTCAGAAAGTCCATGGGGGAAGAACTCTACCAGCTCTTCCTTGTAAGTACCCTGCCTCCCACCAGCCACAGCATTTGACCAGGATAGAATGATGGCCCCTATGCACAGCATGAGCCTAGCCACCTGGCTCGGGGTCCTCTCTCTGCTGTCTTCTAGTCCCCTCCCTCCCTGCCCTCAGGGTTCCCTGAGAGCAGCCCTGCTTAAAGTACCCTTCCCTTCAAGCCCAACTGCAAGAGCACACTGCTCTGGCCCCCAGCTGGGCTCCCCTTTTTGCATCCTTAGGACAACGCTGAAATCTTGTACGCTAAAATAGATAGCATTCAGGCGGACATCTTGGCAGCCAACAAGGTCAATGTTACCAAAGGTGAGCAGGGAGTGAGCTGGACCCAGAGCCCAGGTACAGCTGGCAGCCAGACTCATGTTAATCTCTGTTGCCTGCAGAGTTACTCCTCCTTAGCGGTTCCAACAGCAGCTCCAGCTTTTCCCTGGGCCCTGGTGATCTGAATCAGGTGGAGTGCATCACACACTTGGAGAAAGATATTACAGAATCAAAGGAGTGACAAGCCCCCGCGGCAACCTCGAAACCCACCAGAAGGAAGGAGTCAAAGACAGTCCCACTTGGCCCTGGTGGGAAGCTGGGAATTAGAAAATGCAGCAGGGAAGAGAACGAGCGAGCGACTGCCTGCAAAGAGCCAATAAAGAGTTTGGATGTCTGTTCTGTGTGGTGTGAGGGGAAAGGAGTTCTACCAACAGCTGTGTGAGAGGTTGGGAAAGGGCCATCAACACTCCGGAAAGTTCAAGGACCCATATCAGTCCCCAGATGGCCCCAGACTCCTCTGAGATACCATCCGTGCCTGGTCCTCTCCTGCCTCTCATTTACTTCTAGTCTCTCTTACTGATTCCTCCTCAACCCTTTTCACCCTGACCTTGAACCTCTTCTCCTTCTGCTTTATTTATGTGTGTATGTATATGTGGTGTATACACATGTTCATGTGATCATGTGCACATATGCATTCCTGCACACATACATACGTGTGCATGAGGATGCCAGTGGTCTTCCTATAGTCCCCAGCTGGCCTGGAAGTCACTGTGTATACCAGGCTGGCCTCAATCTCTCAAAGATCCACCTGCCTCTGCCTCCCAAGTACTGGAATTAAAGGCATGCACCACCATGCCTGGCTTTGGTTTTTGTTTTGATGGGGGGCCAGGTTGAGAGAGTTCTCTGTCCTTCTCTCACTCTTTCTGGTTACATGTTGTCTGTAGGGATTTTTTACTTTGTTTTGGTTTGGGGTTTTTTGTTTTGTTTTGCTATTGTGTCTGTATGCTTGTTTTAATTTTGGGGTTTTTTTGTTTTAAAAAACATTTTATTTATTATTTTATGTGTATGAGTGTATTGACTGCATGTATACAAGTGCACCCATGTTGTGCAATTCCCAAAAAAGTTAGAAAAGGGTGTTGGAGGCCAGGCATGGTGGCACATGTCTTTAATCCCAGCACTTGGGAGGCAGAGGCAGGTAGATCTCTGTGAGTTCAAGGCCAGCCCCATCTACATAGTGAGTCCTGAGCCAGCTGTGTCTACAGGGAGACCCTGTCTCAAGAAGAACCCCCACACACCCCCAAAACAAAACAAAAAAAACTTCCAGGGCTGGGAATATCACCCAGTGGTACAGTACTTACCTAGCATGCATGAGACTATAGGTTCAATTTCAAGAACTAGGATGCAGGTATGGGGGGGCAATCTTTAATCAGGAAGTGGCGGTTCATACCTCTAATCTCAGCCTGAAGCGGGAGGTTGAGTCCATCCCCGGCTACACAGTGAATTCCAGAGAAGCCTGGGATACTGAATAAGACCCTGTCCCTGAAAGAAGGAAGGGGGAGGGAGGACAGAGACCTAGCCAGTCAGCATTCCAGAAACTGAGACAGGAAGGTCTTAAGATAGAGTTCACCTTGAGTTACATAGTGAGACTCTGTCTCAAAAAGAGAAGCAATGGATGGAGAGGATTAAAAGTTCCACAACTTGGCCAGAGTGGTGGTTCACACCTTTAATCTCAGCATTTGAGAGGCAGAGGCAGGAAGATCTCTGTGAGTTCGAGGCCAGCCTGGTCTCCATAGCGAATCCAGGCCAGCTGGGGCTACACTGAGACCCTGTCTCAAAAAGACCACAAAAAAAAAAAAAAGTTCCACAACTGGTCAAAATGCTGAGAACAAGTGACGGGAGTGCCTAGTCCAAACTGACACATCTACAATGCAACCTCTACTCCTAAGGCTCAGGGAACATCTCAGAAGAGGGGTGGAAGGAATGTAGAAGCCAGAGGATGCTAGATAGTGTGTTCTAGACATGATAAGGAAGCTGCACACATGAAATCTCCACAGTTTGGTAGTCTAAAGAGACCAGCATTAAGTGCTAGGCATGGGGGCTTGGGTGGATTCTAGAACTTGGATGGATCTCTGTGAGATCGAGGCCAGCCTACTCTACATAGTGAGTTCAAGGCTGGCTGGTGAGACCTTGTCTCAAAAAAAAACTGCATTATGAGAAAACCTATTGACATGCCAATGTGGATGGGAATTTCACAGGACCAAACCTCTAGGTTAAGAGCTAGAGGCAATCAGTTTTCTCCAGGGACTAGCTCCCTGAGAGGTTATCTAATCCCAAGTGGGCAGCCCTAAAGACAGATATATATGAGTACCATTAATGGTCTCAGTACAGTCTCACTGGCTGTCCTTGCAGAGGACCCAAGTCTGGTTCCCAGCACCCAATGGTGGTTAACAGTTCCGGGGGATCCAATACTGTCTTCTGGCCTCTACATTGTTGTGAGGTGCTTCACCAGAGAAGACCTCTCAAAGTTTTGCCAAATGAAAGTCTTTGCTTGCCAGCGACTACACAAAGGTGTTAGAACCCAAGTTTGTAGCCTGAGCCATCTCAGGTTTTTATACAGAAAAACCACAACCAGGGGTGGAAAGTTTAAGTTCCCAAGCTTACAGGTGGAAAGCCCCCTTAACAATTTCTATTCTATTAAGCAACAATTACTATTTTGCAGAAGTAAGCCAAGCAATAAACAGAAGCCATAAATCTGCAGTTAGAAGGTACACTCTAGAATACACTGACCTGTTTCCCATACCCTGGGATGAATGCCTGATAATTTTAGAGACTAGAGTCAGCCTAAACTTTAACATGGTATAGCTATGGTCAAGAAGGTACCATATCACATTCCCCACTGGTTCTATGGGCATGAGTCAAAACCTGGACTCATCCTGGGTATTGTCCTTTTAGGACCATGATTTCTACTGTATTAACCCATTGTAGTTTGTTAGGCTGTTGATCAGACAAGGCTCGACCGTCAGAGTCAGGAGTAGGAGTACCAGAGATCCAACCAAGGCTGTGAGCCTGGTAGTGAGCCGTGGAGACCAGGAGAATAAAGACTGATATCAGTTGTCAGACTAGTGCTAAGTTCTCCCTGATAATTTTAGACTGATTCGCATAGAAGTAGCAGGTCTCTCCTAAAGGCCTACAAAGGCCTTCTTGTTTTATAAAGATGAAATCTAACTTTATACCTGAGGGACAATGTGGACCAGTATGCAGAGGCCCCCGCCTTCTGGACCCTCAAACTGGTTAAAGGATGTATGTTTAGGCCTGTTTCGGGGCTTTTGGTTGAGGTAACTGGGACTATTTTTCATTAATAAACAATTGCAAGGACTTTCTCATCCCCAGTTTTCCTGAGCATCCCCCTGGGGAGGAAAAGAAGCCAAAGCACAGTTGTAACAATCAGGGAATTAATGTCAGTCTTATCTTTAAAGGGTTGGAGGTCTGAGTGACAGTCCATTTTTCGTTTGTTTCTGTGGTCTCCTTCAGCTGAGTGTGATGGATCCATGAGACCACTTTCACTGTTGTAAACGTCACAGGATATGGACCCTTCCAGGATGGTTCCAGAGTCTGAGCTGGGACTCTCCTGACCCATGCCAAGTCACTGGGCTGGAACTTGTGGAGTGGTTCTGAGGCAGACTGGAGACCAGCTCCTCGGCTGTCTGGTAGATGGCCCTCTGGACCTGTTGCAGGGCCTGTAATGACTTGAGAAGGGAGTGATTAGTAATCCTTCTTGGTATGGAGTACACCTTGCTCTGAGTAGGGCAAAGGGAAGGGGGTTGGCCCAACTTTTGCCTGCTACTGTAACCAATTTAGTTAGGGTCCCTTTTAAGGTCCTCTTTATTTTTTCTACCTGCCCTGAATTCTGTGACCTATAAGTACACTATAACTTCCAATTGATATTTAATGCCCTTGCCAAATTTTGAGAGATTTTGGCTATGAAGGCCAGGCCATTGTCAGACCCCAAGGTGAGGGGCAATCCAAACCTAGGAACTAATTCTTGGAGCAGTTTCTTTGTCACTATGGAGGCTCTTTCAGTCCAGGTGGGACAAGTTTCCATTAACCTAGAAAATGTGTCTACAAAAAGCAAAAGATACTTGTTCTTGAAGACAGTTGCTTTAATCTCAGTAAAGTCCAGTTTCTGCTGTTCCCTGGGGGTGGTGCCATGGGCATGTATTCCCTCTGGTGCTTTTTTCTTTAACGTTTATCTGGGCAGAGGCAGGACATCGAATGTCTTTGGCGACATAGTCTAGCCGGGGAATGTTGTCCATGTTTTTTCCTCTGGTGTGTAGGCAGGCTTGTGGGGCAGGCCTCGTTCTGGCAATGTGTCCAGGACCTGGAGGGGCCCCACTGGTGCCTTGGGGGAGTCTTTTTAGAAGGAGCCATCTCCCCTGATACAGTGCCCCATGCACATGAGCAATGGCAAAAGCATACCAGCTGCTGCTCTACACAGTCATGGCCTGTCCTTCCCCATTGGACTGCAGCGCCTGCATATCTGATGCCATTTTGGACCAAGTTGCTTCCATCCATGTACAGTACCTCATTTACCTCGGGCAGTGGGACATCAGTCAAGTCCTGTCCAGTAGATTGGATCAGGTCAGTCTCCTCAGTGCAGTCATGTAGGGGTTCTTCTGGATCCTCATCTGGTAGTAGGCTTGCTGGGTTGAGGGGTTGAGGTCCTATAAAATCCTATTCAGGGTTGATCTAGGAAGAGTGCCTAGTAATGAGTCATTGGGGTATTTGATATCCATCTCTCTGGAGTTCGCCTCTTCAACTGAGCGAGGAGTGAAGTTCTTGCCCCAAGGCAACTTATAACCTTCCTTTACACGTTGGCCATCCAGCTGATACACGATCTAGTCTTTTAGATAGGAAGGCCATAGGCTGTTTCCATAGCCCTAACATTTGGGTTAGAACTCCCTTGGCAATGTCCCAGGCCTCATCCACAAACAAGTAAGAATGGCTTGGTGGCATCTGGGAGAGAATAAGTCTCCTTGTTTAGTCACTTCCTTCTACAGGTTGGTTCCATGTAAGGCTGGCATACAGAGGTTTTGCTACTTCAGCAAATCCTAAAATCTATAGGCAGCAATAGCCTAATGCCCCCTGGAATTCCCTTACTTGCCAGACCTGGGGTGGGGGGAGGCAAGGAGCCTTATTCTCAGTCCATACATAAGGGAACAGTTGTTGCAGGTCCTGCAATTACCCTGGAGGCTGGGCATCTTAGTTAACAGTTTGTTCTGGTTGCAGGAGATATTCTTCAGACAAGGGGCAAGTCACCAGACTCCTAGCTGGGGTTAGATGTGAGCCTAGAGAAAGACTTGCTTTTGTTTCCCCAAAAGAGGTGGTGGCCCTTATTCTTCCAGGGTCCCTTTTTCTTATGTAATAAGTACATTGATGTTGCTGTTGCTGCTAGGCTTCCTGTCATCTATCTTTCTGAAAGGTGTTACCATTGTCCGGGTTAACTTGGTAATTTCTAACAACTGTGACCTTTATGTCTTTGAACCCTTCTAGTTTTGGTAACTTTCACTGTTTGGGGCCGACTGGGTGACACAGGCAAAAAAGACTGCTTGTCTTTATTTCTCCCAAAGAACTTGGCAAAAGCTGCCAAGATTCCCCAAACCTCTGTCAGAATTGGGGTCTTAGGTCTCTCAGAGGGGAAAAGCCTACTTCCTGAACAGGGCGACTCCATGGCACTCCTGCAAGCGGACCAGGGCCAAGGCAGCGGTGCAGCCCAACTGCTGGCTCCTCTAGTGCTGTTTGGGCTACAGCCGCTCCTGCAGGGGGGCCCATTCCCTAGCCTAATCCAGTCCGGCTCTTAGGCCCCTGTGAAGAGGATGACTAGAAGCTGCTGGCTGTCAGGAAGTTTTTCAGGGAAAGGGGAGGATTTTGTCTTTTCCAATTATACAGATTAGTAGTGGAAAAGGGGACATACTCGATCTCTTGTTGCCTGGGTCCCATCGAGTCCCATCCATGATGCCTCCTTCAGGGGAAAAAGGGGCGCTACCTCAGTGAGAGCTGGGCCCCAACCCTCCACAAACAGAGCCCAGCCTGGGCATGAGCCTGTCCTGCCAGTCTACAAACAGAGCTGCCTCACTCTGCTCTGGTGGGGACCCGTCCACAAATGGAGCCATTTTGCCTGAAGGTCCCCAAGTGGAAGAGACCAGATCCCCCTCTGCGGCTGGTTTGGACCCAGGGAAAATCGCCTTCCTCTGGTGGGAGCAGACAGTGGGCAAAAAGATGCCCTCCGCAGGGCCATAGCCCTCTGCTCTGCTCCTTCCTCCCGCCCCTCCTGGACCAGACCCCGATAGAGGAAGGCAAAAATATTAACCCTGTAGGGCTGCAGCCCTACCGCAGAGGCGAGGTGGCATTTCCACAGGAAAAAAAAAAAGATTAACTCGGGTGTGGCCGCTCCTCCCCCGCCCAGACTGGCAGTCAGCAGAGAAGTGGGCAGCGTCTCAGCCCCCACCACTCTGGCTTTCTTGGTGCTCTTGGAGCCAAGCACCTGCCCCAGCACTAGGCCCAGGACGTGAGCAGTGCTCTGACGGTGGCGGCCATGCACTCGGCCATGGGTACCCCGGAACTGGGATGGAACAAAACCATCTCTAACATACTTAAACATACACTTCAGAGGAGTCAACTCACTCCCCCTTGTAAATGACAGACTGACAGATTGAAGCACACAGGAGAGGAGCCAACTTGCTCCCCCTCTATATAACAGATTAACAGAAACAGAAACAAAACCAGCACAAATACAGACAACAAAACATACATGGCCATCACACAAAACACTCATTCACCAGGTTTAAGTTACAGTGGGCAGCCAGCAATGTCTTGCTGACTCCCTGAACACCGAGTCAGCAGCTTAGTCCAGCCTCCCCTCTAAGTGTCCTCCTGAGGGCACCTCAGACTGTAATTTATCTCCGGAGGCTTCCAGAAACAGGTAACAGTCTTCAAAAATCTTTTGGGGTAGGGATATAAAAAACCACCAGAAATGCAGGGTAGCAGGGGGGCAGAAATCCTGAGGCCTGAAACACCTCAAGGGATATCCTCCTAGGAGTCTGCTCAGACCTGCACTTCTTCCCTATGCCAGTCCCCCAGGGTTTGAGGTCTAATTCTCTGGGTTCTCAGTGGAACCTTCAAAAGTCTTATTAGGTGCTTCACCAGAGACCACCAAAGTTTTGCCAAATGGAAGTCTTTGCTGAGGGGCTGGAAAGATGGCTCAGTGGTTAAGAGCACTGGTTGTTCTTGCAGAAGACCCGGGTTCGAATCCCAGCACCCACATGGCATCTAACAACTGTCTGTAAGCAAGCCAAGCATAACCTACAGAAGCCATAAATCTGCAGTTAGAAGGTGCACTCTGGAACACACTGACCAATTCCCAAGACAACTGGGGTCCTGTTGACATGTG
Source organism: Nannospalax galili (assembly GCF_000622305.1). NCBI lineage: Eukaryota > Metazoa > Chordata > Mammalia > Rodentia > Spalacidae > Nannospalax > Nannospalax galili. Next base: position 1,665,710 of record NW_008348453.1, read on the forward strand.
TTCCCATACCCTGGGCCAACTCCCTGATAATTTCAGAGACTAGAGTCAGCCAAAACTTTAACATGGAGTAGCTACGGTCAAGAAGGTGTCATATTACAGCATGACATGGGTACACTTACATACACAAAAATAAAAAGGAAAAAAAAAGAGCTTAATAATTTCCACTGTCTTTGTATTTTCAGTCACTGGTTCAGTTTGGAATTACTTTTCTTTTTTTTTCTTTTTGGTCTTTTTAAAAAAGACAGGTCTCCCTGTAGCCCCAGCTGTCCTGGAACTCACTGTGTAGACCAGGCTGGCATTGAACTCACAGAGATCTGCCTGCCTCTGCCTCCCGAGTGCTGGGATTAAAGGCGTGTGCCACCACACCCGGCTTTGGAATTACTTTTCAGACTAGACTTTTGTTGGGGTGTTAAGGGTCCGTAAAATTCCCTAAATTGACCACTTGGACACTGAGTCTCAGTAAAAAGGAGCGCTTTATTGGAACCAACTGGTTGGGGACGCAGACAGTCTCGGGAGCTGTACTGTGACCCCAAGCAGTGAAAACCAGGTCTTTTAAGCAGAAAACCCACAAAAACCACTAACAAGGGGATATCCATAGAAACTATACACAGAATAACCAGGAAAGGATTGGAACAATCTAGGGCTGATTTCCAGAGACTTTACCTATACAGCCATTGGCTGTCTTACCTGGGGCAGAACGTTCTTTCTCTTCTGCCCCAGATTATTTCCATAAAGACCATACACAGATGTATCAAGTATACTGTCATTGGCTAGCTCACCTGGGGCGGAATGTCCTATCTCTTCTGCCCCAGACCATTTCCATAGAAATCATAAGCAGATACCAGGAAAGGGTTTGAACAATGAAGGGGATTTCCAGAGTCAGGTGGAGGGTAGTTTTTTTTTTTTCAGAGGATAGGGAGGGGGTCTGAGGGGCACTCTCAGGGTTTTTTTGTTTTGCTTTGTTTTGTTTGGGGGGGCCGGTTTAGACAGGGTCTCGCAATGCAACCCAAGCTGGCCTGGAACTCTCATCAATCCTCCTGCCTCAGTCTCCCAAGTACTGGAATTTATAGACCTGAGCCACCATGTCCTGCTTATACTAGATTACAAAAATTACTTCTGGGGCTAGAGAGAGCTCAGTCAGTAAAGCATTTGCCTCAAAAGCATGAAGACCTGAGTCTATTCCAGAACCCATGTGAAAAGACCAGGAGCAGTCCCATGCACTGGCAGTCTCAGGCCTGGGAGACAGGAAGATCCCTGGGGCTCACTGGCCAGTCTGGCCAAATCAGTGAGCTCTAGGCCAGTGAGAGACTGTCTCCAGGGGAATGGATGGTATTTCTGAGGATAACATTCGTGATGGCTAAGCTTGATTTTCAGCTTGATGGGATTAAAAATCTCCATGAAAACAAATCTTGGAGCTTGTCTTTGAGGAATTATCTAGAATAAGTCAATTGAGAAGACCCAGTTTAAATGTGAGTGGTATCAACCCATGGGCTAATGTCCAAAACTGAATAAAGAGAAGAAAGCTGGCTGAGCACCAGCATTCATCTCTCTCTGCTTCCTGACTACAGATGCAATGTGGTGAGCTGCCTAGAGCTCCTGCTATCACGACTTCCCCACCATGATGAGCTGGACCCTGGATCTGTGAGCCTAAACACACCCTTCCTTCCTTAATTGCCTTTATCAAGTATTTTGTTGCAGCTCTGAGGGCTGAGACACAGGATTCCTGGACAAAGTTGGCTAGATTATCTGTATTGATTGGCTCTGGGCTCAACTGGGAGACACTGCCTCAATGGATAAGGTGGAGAGCAATTAACAAAACTCCTGAGGTCATCCTCCAGCCTCCACATATCCATGCACATGCATGTGCCCACACACATGTGAACATGCATGCACACAAACATATACCATACATACATACATACATACATACATACATACATCTAACAAAAAAAAATCTCTCCCTGATATCTGTCATTATTTTCCTTCCTTTTGAATCTCAATTTATAGCGCTTTCTCAAATTATGAACAAAAGTATCAATTAAAATTAATGACTCAGTCAGGTCTGGTCGACTGAGTTCCAGCACTCAGGAGGCAAAGGCAGGTAGATCTCTGTGAGATCCAGACCAGCCTGATCTACATAGTGAGTTCTAGGCCAGTTGGGGCTACATGGAGGTGCCTTCTTTAAAAAAAAAAAAAATGGCTCAGTGGGTAAAAATTCCCCAGTGGGAGAAATTCCCCAGTTGAGGTTCCTTTTACCCATGTGTCAAGTTGACAACTGAAGCTCTCCAGCACATCTGGTCTCTGTGGGCATTGCACTCAAATGTGCACACACACATCATAATTAAAAATATCTGGTCGGGCGTGGTGGTGCGTGCCTTTAATGCCAGCACCCGGGAGGCAGAGGCAGGCAGATCTCTGTGAGTTCAAGGCCAGCCTGGTCTACATAGTGAATTCCAGGACAGCTGGGCTACAGGGAGACCCTATCTCAAAAAGACTAAAAAAAATTGTTTAGGGGCTGGAGAGGTGGCTCAGTGGTTAAGAACACTGGTTGTTCTTGCAGAAGACCCAGGTTCGAATCCCAGCACCCACATGGCAG
>NW_008348453.1:1668747-1674906 GCF_000622305.1 Nannospalax galili
ATTTTATTATTTTTATTTTATGTGTATGAGTGTACTGCCTGCATATAAGTGAGTGCACCCGTGTCGTGTAATGCCGCGGAGGTCAGAAGGGGGCTTTGGATTCCCCTGGAACTGGAGTTAAAGACGGTTCATAGCCATCATGTGGGTGCTGGGAATCGAACCTGGGTCCTCTGCAAGAGCAGCCAGTGCTCTTAACCACTGAGCCATCTCTCTAGCCCAGGTACAGATGATTTTTGAAGGGGGAAAAGCAACATGTTTTGCCTATGGGCAGACAGAAAGTGGCAAGACACACGTGAGTATTTAAATGTGGAGGAGAGAGCCCTTGCCTACAGTGCAACAGTAAGCTCTTGAGAAGGAAGAGAGTCCCCTTGGTACAGATGCCCCATCACCAGACACTCACCATGCCAGGTGTAGAGAGGGGCTGTAGCAGGTCCAGCCTCTTTCCTCTGGTGTGGCCTTTTTCCTCTGGTATAGGTCAAGACACTTCACCATGGTCATGTTCTGTTTTCTTTGGTAGACAATGGGTGGAGACCTGTCTGGCAAAGCTCAGAATGCATCCAAAGGGATCTATGCGATGGCATGTGAGTAAATGTTTACATCGGGATTGGGCATGGAAAGCAAGTTGCTTATACAGACTCTCCCTCTCAGCCCGGGATGTCTTCCTCCTGAAGAACCAGTCTCGCTACCGGAACTTAGACCTAGAAGTTTATGTGACGTTCTTTGAGATCTACAATGGAAAGGTAAACTGTTGAGCCCTTGGCTTATGCGTTTGGAGTTCCTGACTTTCAAAACCTTTCAAGTTGGCCGAAGTTAGAAGCCAAACATCCTGTTAGCTGTAGGCCTTTGGGGCTACCTTGCTTGGTGTGTTGAGAGGTTCCCTTTGACGTGAGGTGACACCCAAGCTTAAGAAGAGCAGCGATCTATCTACCTCCGGGCTCCCTCTCAGGTGGAAGTCTGCTGTGTCACCTCTCCTCCATTGACCCACATTGATGTCCTTCTGCCTGATTGGGCATGTTCTCCTGTGCACATCCTCCAGGCCCATCTCCTCCCTCCCTCCTTCCCTCCCTCCCTCTGTTCTCTGCTCTTCTGTAGAACTGCTTTCCCTGGAGCAGGACTGCAATAACAAATACAGTATTTATCGTTGATGGACTATTATATGCCAAGCACTATTTTAAGCTTTTGATTTGTCTTGTCCTTTTTATTTTGTGTGATGTGTGTATTGCATGCATGTAAGTACACCCGTGTCGTGCAGTGCCCATGGTGGACAGAAGAGGCCGTCAGATCCCTGGAACTGGAGTTAGGGACGGTTATTAGCTGCCATGTGGGTGCTGGGATTTGAACTGGGGTCTTCTGCAGGAACAGCCAGTGCTCTTAAGCGCTGAGCCATGTCTCCAGCTCCAGATTTGTCTTGTCTTTACAAAATGGAAATAGCTAGCTAGAGTGCTTCAATAACGTGCTCAGGTTCGTACAGATAAAATAACAGTTGAAGGAAACCAAGGCAAACTGGTTCAGATTCCAAGTATAGTGAGTGCCCTCCACTAGTCTGTTTATCAGCTCATATTCTCTCTGCCTCTCCTGGCCCTTGTCCAATCTGGGACAGGCTCTGTAGGAAAGAAGAGTCAGGCAGGGTACCCAGCACTATGACCTTAGGCTTATTCCCTCTGCCTGGTGCAGCTATTTGATCTGCTCAACAAGAAGGCCAAGTTGCGTGTCCTGGAAGACAGCAAGCAACAGGTACAGGTGGTGGGACTACAGGAGCACCTGGTTAACTCTGCTGAGGATGTCATCAAGATGATCAACATGGGCAGCGCCTGCAGGTCAGCATTCCAGCAAGGGGAAGGGGCCACTTGTAATACCTAGTGTAGGTCCTGAGGCCACTGGTCCAGAAGCAGCATGGGAGTGGGAGGAGGCAATTTCTTTTCCCACATAGTTCTACTTCCCCCAGCTGGGTAAGAGCTATGAAGGCCTCTTTTAGGGACCCACTGGGGCAGATAACCCAGGGCCAGAGGCTTTTCAGAACAAAGTCAAAGCAGCTTAAATCTAAGAAAGGCAGGCTTTAATTCACAGGCATACTTTCTTGGCATCTGTGAGATTCTCCTTGTTTTCCTTCTCTTTATGGTAGAGCTTAGGGGCCTTTGGTCTGTTCTGAGCCAGAAGTTAGGAGACCATAGCATCCCTGTGCAGTAGGGAAGTGCTGACATGTGGCAGTGAGGTGCTGGGAAATTATCGGACCTAGGGACAGGCTGCTCTCTTAGGACCCTTGAATTGTTTTTTTTCAGTACTGTAGGCATTAACCCAGAGCCTTACATTAGGTAGACAAGTGCTCTACCATTTTGCTCCATCCTCAGCAAGTGCCTTCAAGTTTGGACAACTGGCTTATGACTAGGCCACTTCCCTTGTGGTAGAGTCAACTCATCCTCCCTGTTTTTATGTACTCCCCTGGTCTGGATAAGGTCCTAGCACAGAATCCAGTACTGTTGTGGCTGCCCGAAAAATATTAGGGCAAGAGCTGGTCTCTTGGAGGGCAGAATAACGATTAGAGATGGGAAGACTTCTTAGAATCCTGATCTGTGTCCCTCCTTTACCATAGACTTTACTGCTATGCACTGGGATGGTGTAAACACTGGGATGCCCTGGAAGTACCAGAAATTCATGACCCTTCCTTTGCCTCTCTACTCCTTTGCAACAGGACCTCTGGACAAACATTTGCCAACTCCAATTCCTCCCACTCCCATGCCTGCTTCCAGATTCTTCTTCAAACCAAAGGGAAATTATATGGCAAATTTTCCTTGGTGGATCTGGCAGGGAATGAATGAGGGGCAGACACCTCCAGTGCTGACCGGCAGACTCGCATGGAGGGTGCAGAAATCAACAAAAGTCTCCTGGCTCTGAAGGTAGCAGACTAGCTAAAGGTGGCCTGGAAGACAGCTGGGAAGGGAGGGAATAGGCAGCATAAGAGGAAAGAGGCTTCCAATGGTTTCTGCTGCTCCACAGGAGTGCATCCGGGCCCTGGGACAAAACAAGGCTCATACTCCATTCCATGAGAGCAAGCTCACACAGGTGCTGAGGGACTCCTTTATCAGAGAAAATTCAAGGACTTGCATGGTGAGTAGAGTGACTTTGGAGGTGATGCTGCAGAGGACCCAGAGCTGCTTTCCAAGAAACATTTACTCCTGACCCTGGGCAACACCTCTGGGCTGCCTGCCTTCCCAGCCTCTTAACCGGGTGCCCACACCCTGCAGCCACCACAGTGGAAAAGAATCCACTCTGTGTGTAGGTATAGCTCTTGTTTTTAGCTCATTACTGCCTTACCTGTTTAATAAAGGAGTTCAGAATCGAGGAGTGAACCTTAGCAGAAGCAAGAGAGCAAAGTTCTCTTCCATGGCTTCCCTAAAGTTCCTTTGGTCCCATGCTGGCAAATAGGCTGGAGCATGAGGCTCTAGGCTCTAATGACTCCTCATCTCCTTCCCTACTTGATCTACAGGTTCTGCCAAGTAAGGTCTACCACTGTCGAGAACATAGCTCACCTCTTCACTATGAGTAAGGGGCCCTTTCATGAGGAAGGATGGCTCTAAGTTCTATCAGTAGTATTACTGCTACTACTTGCTTTTTTCCTTTCTCTCTCTGGCAGCATTGAGGATTGAACCCAGAGCTTCATATGTACCAGCCAAGCAGTCTACTCCTGAGTTATGCCCCAGCCCTCTAAGCTCTAAACTCTTCTCTCTGAGGCATCATCCCATGGCCTGAGTGATCTAAGCAGGAGCCAAGAATCTCTGAGATGTGACTTTGGTAGAGGGAATAAAGAGGCAGATGATAATTAGATCTGTCTTTAAAAGCAGGGAACCTAGCCAGGCTTCGTAGCCCACCTAGGGTCTCAACTACTTGGCAGGTGGAAGCTGGGACATCATTCAAGTCCAGCCTGGCAGTACAGGAACACAGACAAGGAACATTGTCTTGCTACGTAGCCCAGGCTATCTTCAAATTCATGGTGATCCTGAGTTCTGGGATTATAGCTGTGCTCTACCACACCCACCTCAGAGAGTGTTCCACAACCCACCCCACCCCCTTTTTTTTTCATTTGTGAGACAGGCCTCATGTATCCCAAGGCTGGCCTCAAACTTGCTATATAGCCAAGCATGACTGTACTTCTGATCTTCCTGTCTCTACCTCCCAATTGATGGGATCATAGGCATTTGCCACCACACCAGGTTTTGGTGTTATGGATTGAATCCAGGTCTTCACAGAGCACACTAGGCAGGCACTCTATAACTCAGGTCCATCCCCAGTCCCTGAAGCCAAGTGTTTTGTTTTTTTTTTAAATATAAGTTTTTTTCTTGATACAGGGTCTCCCTGTAGCCCCAGTTAGCCTGTAACTTGCTTGCTATGAAGACCAGGCTGACCTTGATCTCCCAGGGCTCCACCTGCCTCTGTCTCCGGAGTGCTGGAATTAAAGGCCTGTGTCACCATGCCCAGCCCCTAAAATACTTTTTTATATTGTGTTTTGTTTTTGATGCACACACATGCATATAGCATGGTGTTTGTATGCAGGGCGGAAGACAACTTGGAATTTCTCCTTCCACGTGGGTTCTAGAAATGGCTGAACTCATGTTGTCAGGCTTGGCAACAAGTGATTTTACCTGCCACCTTCTGGCCCCATGAAGCCACTTTTTAAAGGTGCCTTAGTTTGCATGCCTGTGGACAAACTGTCTAGCAGAGGAGGGATGCGTTGAGTTTCCCACTTCATCCGGTGGGGCTCACGTATTGGAAGGCAGTCTTCTGGCAGCTACTCCAGGAGCAGACTCGCTGTGCCTTCACCCTGTGACACTAAGCCCTAACCGCCATTCCCTCTCTCACAGATTGCCATGACCTCACCAGGCATAAGCTCCTGTGAATATACTTTAAACACACTACAATATTGCAGACAGGTATGAGTGCCTACAGCCAGGTGGAAAGGAGAAGGGCATGGAGTGGTGAGATGGGAGGAGGCTAGAGGGTCCTATACCGCTGATACTCCTCTGTGAGCAGTAATCTGCTGGGTCGTCCCAGTCTCCTTCGGTAACAGTCCAGTTCAGCTTGAGGTTTATGCCACTTCTTGGCTGAAGGCTAGCTACCTCTTACCCCGACTTCCCAAGCCTTGTCTGAGTGGTGGTGCATTCCTGTGGTGAGCGCCAAGGGGGCTGCTGGGAGATTTGAGATCTTCCTATTTCCTCAGAGTCAAGGAACTGAGCCCCAACAGCCAGCCCAGTGGAGAACAGCCACTTCAAATGGAAACAGAGGAAATGGAAGCCTGCTCTAATGAGACCTCAGTGGCAGGCAATGTAAGGTGGGAGGGCAAGATGAAAATGGCACGCCTTTGAGGTGGATATTGGGTCACAATCTTTACACTGTTGTCTTCCCTTTTGGCCTTCAGCTCTCCAAAGAAGAGGATGAGCTCTCTTCCCAGACGTCCAGCTTTAATGAAGCCATGACTCAGATCAGGGAGCTGGAGGAGAGTGCCATGGAAGAGCTCAGGGAGCTTATACAGGTGCAAACTGGCCCTGGTCAGGGAGGGATTGGATGGCCACTGTGGCATAACCCCCAGAGAACTGGAACATGACCTGGGCATTGCCCTGTGGGTTTGGGTTGGGATGGGAAGAAGCAGCCTTCTACAGCTAGCATTCCCCAATCTTCACCTGCTAAACTAGTTGTTCTAGAATGGCTAATGACCACATCACCTGGCACACAGGCTTTCCTATGGCTCTTAGCTGCTTCTGACTTGTGGGTGCAGAAAGTGGTTCATATACAGGGATCTGTCATTTATTTAGTGAGTGTTCCAGCTCCTGTGGTGAAACCATGGACGTGGAATACCAGGTGTAGTTAGCCCTGAAGTGAGACTTGAGGTTAATTGTCACTCTTCTAATTGGCTCACTCCCTGATGAAAATTTAGTTTCACTGGGCCTGTTTCTTTGTCTGGCCAGTCTCTGAGTTCAAGGCCAGCCTAGTTCACATAGCTAGTTCCGCACTAGTCAGGGCTACACAGTGATACCCTGTCTCAATAATAATAATAATAATAATAATAATAAATCATCCTGTTTCGCCTCCCTTCTTGCAGGGGCAATTCTGTCAGAACCACTGGGAGGCGGGACAGCTGACTGACACAGACACGGATCAAAGCTCTTT
>NW_008348453.1:1674923-1676064 GCF_000622305.1 Nannospalax galili
GAATGTCTAGCAGGGTGAAGGAATAAAGTTATCCACTGGGAGTGGTGACATGCCTTAATACTGGGTACTCAGTAAGAGGGAGGGAGGGTCAAGAATTCAAGGCCATTCTTAGCTACAGAGTAAGTTCAGGATCAGCTGGGGCCATATAAATTCAATCCTGTCAAAGGGAAGGAAGAAAGTTGTCATTCCAATTTGAATCATCAGAATGGATGATGCTATTTATTTGACTGGGTATAGGGACAAATTTGGGGAGAAAGATGATAAATTCTAGCTGAGGATTTCCTTTATAGTGTATCTGTGTATGTGCACATGTGGCATGAAGGTTTGCAAGAGTCTCTCTACCATGTGGGTCCCAGGATTAAACTCACGCCATCAGGCTTGGCAGTAAAGCCTCGTCCTGCTAAGCCATCTTGCCAGCCAAAAAGCCCTGAACTCCTGCCTCTGGGTGTGAGATTATAGGCATGCGCCACTACACCCGGCCCAATTCAGGAGTCAGAGCAGAGACATGGATAGAGGTTTGACCTCTTGCACAGCATCTGTGTTGCAGGTGGTTGGGTCCTGTGGATGATCTGCTGAAGTGATTGGGTGGTTGAGCTGACCTGGTTCTCCCTGTGTTGCTGCAGCAAGGAACACACTGGCTTGAGCTCTCCGAGATGACAGATCAGCCGGACTATGACTTGGAGACCTTTGTGAACAAAGCAGAATCTGCTGTGGCACAGGGGGCCAAGCATTTGTCTGCCCTGCGAGGTGGGTGCGGTGGATGGTGGCAGCCTGTCCACTCCTGGATGGTGCAAACAGTGGCAGCTTTGCCTTGAGTTGGGGGAAGGTGGCTCTGCAAGTCTGAGTAACCCTTTGTGTACCATCTCCCCTTCCTTACAGACGTCATCAAGTCCCTGCGCCTGGCCAGGCAGCTGGAAGAGCAGGCCAGCAAACAAATAAACAGCAAGAAACACCAAGGGTGACTACAAATAAAGATCTGTTGGTATCACAGCAGCATCTTCACCTCCCCACTGCACTTTGGGCACTTCCTGGCTTTGGTTAGGGTCTAAGCTGGACAGGTTTTGGTAAATGCCAAGTGTGGGGCATCAGGCCTAGGAATGCTCTGGAAGGGATGCGCTTTCCTCTTCCTTAGAGGGGTTAG
>NW_008348453.1:1676263-1693045 GCF_000622305.1 Nannospalax galili
ACCCATCAGGGTGTGGTGGGCCACACCTTTAATCCCAGCACTCAGGGCCCAGAGGCAAGCTGATCTCTGAGTTCCAGGCCAGTCTGTTCTACACAGTGAGTTCTGGGACTTGTCTGAGTGGTGGGAGACCCTGTCTCAAAAACACCAAAAAAAAAAAAAGTTTTCTGAGACCCCTTCCTTGCAGTTTTTTGTATTTATATATTTTATCTAACAATAAAGAAAAAAATCGGACTTTTGTGTGATGTGTTAGAGCCTGCAATGTGTCTTGAGCCTTCTGGGACCAAGGACACTACTGCAGCTTTGGCCTCTGGTTCTGTACTCTTGTAGGAAGCGTGTGCACTTCCACGTCCACACCTGTACTTAGATTTAATAGAACTCCATCTCTAGTTCACTTGCAGTTCCTGTCCCCATGCCTAGAGCCCAGTATACAAGTGAGAGACTGCAGATAAGCCAACCTGGGGCGTGCTGAATGTTGAACCTAGGGTCTTATATACTAGGTACTGTATTCCCAGCCCTTTCTTTCTACATTTATTTTTGAGATAGTATCTTGCTAGGGATACTTATCTTGAACTTTTAGTCCTCTGCCTCAGCATCTGCATTGTCTGGATTAGGGGCCCATGGCACCAGGCCTGGATTATAGTCTGCTCAAGGAATATTGGGAAGTCTGGTTAATACAAGAAAGCACTTGACTTCTCAGAGAAGCATCTGAAGGTATTGGGATAGCAGTGTGGTTTTGGAAAATGAGAAATTCGCCCAGGGGACTGAGGAAGCAAGTGTAAGACATGGATGGTTTGGGCACTCAAGGAAGAGATGATGCGTCATGGAGCATGATTTAATTGAATGGTAACAAGGTGTCTCTACAGGGTTCTTGATGGGTCCAGATGGAATAAAATGGTCACCCAATCACAAACCCAGTGGGAAGCCAAGTGGTGAAAGTCCTTGGACCTGCCTCACTTGTGGAGGGGCTGACCAGGCTTAAACCCAGTACCCACTGAGAAATGGCAGCAGCTAGGCCTGGTGTGGGTCTAGCCTGGAACTGCCCATCTTGTTCCTGTGTTACCTTGTTCCTATGTTACCTCACTTCCCACAGGTGGTTTCCACAGATGGGATGCTGGCTGTCCCAGCCATGCTGAGAGAGCAGTACCCATAAGGCCTGGGCTCTATCCTGCTGATTTGGGGACTGAGGGCCTTTGGCCACTAAGCAACACCTTGCAGCAGGAACTGGACAGCTATAGTTGTAGTCCCTGCTGTTCTGCAGCATTGAGATGCAAAGCTTATAGATCCACATGGGGATGGATACCTGCTCATCTCAGTCAAGTGAATTGACTGGTAGCACTGACTTGCAGTGCCTCTCGACCAGTGAAGCACTCGTGATGCTGCTGTGAGGGACACTGCTCACCCCCAGTTTAAAGTGACCCAGAAAAGCTGAGTGTGGTGGCTAACGCCTATAACCCAAGAAGTCAGGAGGCTGAGGCAGGAGGATTGCCATAAGTTCCAGGCTAGCCTGGGCTACCTGTGAGCTCAAGGCCAGCATGTGCTATAGAATGAGAAACTGTTTTTTTTTTTCCTATGTATGAGTGTCTTGCCTATATGTATGTAAGTACACCCGTATGCAGTGCCCGTAAAATGGCCATTGAATCCACCAGAACTGTAGTTAGACAGTTGTCAGCTGTTCTGGGTGCTGGGAACTGAACCTGTATCCTCTGAAAGAGCAGCCAGTGCTCTTAACTGCTGAGCCATCTCTCCAGTCCCGAGACCCTTACACCCCTCTGCCAAAAGAAAAAAAGATCCAGATCGTTAAGGAGCTGTCCTTAAGCTTGAAGTGCTGGTGCCTGTCTTTAATCCTGCACTGGGAGGCAGAGGCAGGCAGATCTGAGTTCAAGGCCATCCTGGTCTACACAGTTCCAGGCCAGTTGGAACTACATAAATGAGACCCTGTCTCAAAAAAAAAAAAAAAAGAAAAAAAAAAAGCCTATTCTGGTCCATGAGCTGCTGGGCCTCTCAATGCCAGAAACAACCCCACCTCCACACCCCACCACCCCACCACCCCACACACAGACTTTCTCTGAGCTCCAGATTGATCTGAGGGGCCACCAACTGAGTGCCAGTGGAATCACTCTTCCTCATTCCAGGAACCCAAGTGGTTCAGTCCACCAGTGGGAGGAAGCATGGCTTTGTTTTCCCATTGGGCAGCTACTCCCAGAGATGCAAATGAGGCTCCTAGAAGGAGCTGGATGAGAACTGGCTGAGAGGTGGGGCTCCATCACCCCACCCACCTACTTCAAGGGCTGGGAAGAGAAGAGTGTCAGTGACTGGGGCCCTGCTTGGGAGAATAAGCATTGATGTGACAGGAAAATAAACAGGTTCTAATGCTAGGAAACACATACATGTGCATTTAAGGTGTCAGTAAGCCGGGGCTGGAGAGATGGCTCAGCTGTTAAAAGCACTGGATGCTCTTTCGGAGGACCCAGGTTTGATTCCCAGCACCCATATGATGGTTAACAACTGTTAACACCCTCTTCTGACCTCCAAGGGCATTATACAACACAGGTGCACTTATATGCAGGCAATGCACTCATACACATAAAAGAAAAATAATAAAATATTTTAAAAAGGTGTCAGTCAGTGATGGGCAGGAAGCATGGAGCATATAGGCTACCTCAGAACCACACAGTTATGGGGTTGAATGGATCAGGCTCTGGCGCTCAACTTTGTTTTGTTTTGGTTTTGAGACAGGATTTCACTATGTAGACCAGACTGGCCTTCAGCTCAGAGATCAGCCTACCTCTGCATCCCAAGCACTGGGATTAAAGGTGTGTACCACTATGCCTGGCCATCATCCTGTTTTTTTGTGTGTACTTTTGCAGTACTGGGGATTCAATCAAGGTCATCAAGGCTCAGCTGCTGAGCTCTATTCCCAGCCCCTTTGTAAAATACTGGCATTTTTTCCCCTTGTGGCAAAAGATGTCTGGGATTTCATTAAACAGTTGTTAAATTTTGGCTGAATCACAAGTTTGACAGAAGCGGCAGTAGTTCTGTGGTTTTGACAAAAGGTAGAGGCTGAGGATGTAACTCAGTGGCAGAGCACTTACCCAGTAATGGCAAGAGGAGACCTTGGGTTGAATCTTGGAACCACAAAAAGAAAAAAAACCTTCTAGATTAACTTCCCCCAACATCGCTTCTTTTTCCCCCTGCTTTTTTTTTTTTTTTTTTTTTGAGACAGGATCTCCCTGTAGCCCCAGCTGGCCTAGAACTCATGATATACATCAGGCTGGCCCCAGACTCACAGAGATCCACTTGCCTCTGCCTCCCAAGTGCTGGGAATAAAGGCGTGCACAACCATGCCTGGCTTTGGTTTTTGTTTTGATGGAGGGGTTGAAAGGGTGCTCTGTCCTTCTGTCTCTCACTCTTTCTGGTTATATGTTGTCTTTGGGGTTTTTGTTTTTTTTTCCTTTGTTTTGCTTTGGGAGGGTTGGTATTGTGTCTGTATGTTTGTTTTAATTATTATTTTTTGCTTCTTTTTTTAGTTTTAAAAATATTTTATATTGGAGCTGGAGAGATGGCTCAGCGGTTAAGAACACTGACTGTTCTTGCAGAAGACCCGAGTTTGAATCCTAGCACCCACATGGCAGCTAACAACCATCTGTAGCTCCAGTCCCAGGGGATCCAGCAGCCTCTTCTGTCTTCCATGGGCATTGCACGAGCTGGGTGCACTTACCTACATGCAAGCAATGCACATAAAATAAAAATAAAATATTAATAGATGTATTATTTTATGTGTATGAGTGTATTGGCTGCATGTATGTAAGTGTACCCATGTTGTGCAAAGCCCCCAGAGGTTAGAAAAGGGTGTTGTTGTAAGAGTGAAACCACTGAGGACAAGTCAGCCTTCGGGTTGCAACAGCAAGAGGTTTATTTAGTACACAGGTACCTGTGGGCACAAAGTCTCCTCGGAGAACTTGCGCGCCTCAGGCCGGGTTTTTGGAACTTTTATAGAGCAGAAGCGGGATACAGAAGCAGAAGCGCGGTTATTGGCTAATTTAAACTATTACAAAATGCTACAGGGAAAGCGGGAAACTTACTTATCAGTAAGCCAGATGTCTCAACCATAAAAGTTACTTATCAGTAAGCCAGATGTCTCGACCATAAAACTTACTTATCAGTAAGTTGGAATTCTTGACCGGTATGCGACCTGCCTGAGAGACTTCATGGCGCCTGACTTTTATTTTTCACTGTGTGACAGATGCTTTGCTGCAACAGCTTGTCTTCTCCTCCCTGAGGAGTAATGAGATGGAGTCTTCAAGAGTACAGTGCTCCATATTCTTGACCGGTACGCGACCTGCCTGAGGGACTTCATGGCGCCTGACTTTTGTTTTTCATTGTATTCTCTCAAACCAGAGTTATGAACAGTTGTTAGCCACCATGTAGGTGCTGGGATTTGAAACTGGGTCCTCTACAAGAGCAGTCAGTGCCCTTAACTGCTAAGGAATCTCTCCAGCCCAATTTTTGTTTTGTTTTGTTCTGGTTTGTTGTTAGTTTCTGTTTTTTATTTTAAATTTATTTATTTATTATTTATTTCGGTCTTTTTGAGACAGGGTCTCCCTGTAGCCCCCCAGCTGGTCTGGAACTCACTAAGTAGACCAGGCTGGCCTTGAACTCACAGTGATCTACCTGCCTCTGCCTCTGGAGTGCTGGAACTAAAGGCATGTGCCACCACGCCCAGCTCTTGTTTGTTTTATACATTCATTCATTCACTCTGTGTGCAAACACATGCACACACATGCTGTTTGGAAGTCTCACCTTTCACCACGTGGGGTGGAGGGACAAAAGTCAATCGGTTAGTTGTCAGAGAAAAAGTGATGGGGAGATTTGGGAGGAGTTGGAGACTTGATTAAAACACATTACATGCATACACACAAACACAAACCTTAAAAAAAAAAAAAAAAAAAAAAGGAAAGGAAAAAAAGTTATTCAAGTCCTCAACAAAAACAAATGGCAGAAGCAGCATTAGGGGTAATCCCTGTCTCAGAAAGAGCTCCCCCAAAAGAGTTCATTGCGAGAAGCCTGGCCACCTTCTTTTCTAGGTGCTTACCAACACTCATAAACCCAGGAAAGATGTGTCCAGAACAAACAACCCACAGGTACATACCAACCAGACAGTACCACACTAAATAGATAAGCCTAACTTTCAACCAGAATCATCAGCCTTGCTATATGCAAGGCTTCAAAAAATTGAGTTAAGACTCAGAGTTGTTCCTCTCCACGGAAATCTTTAGTAAAAGGCGAAAGATTTATACGATCTGAAGAGAAACCAGAGTATGAAAACTGAGCTCACATATGGTTCTCAACTGGCTGTACTTCCTACCCCACCAATGGTGACTACTGACTCGAACTCTGTAATGACTTCTGCCTTGGCCTGAGATAGTTCTCTGAAATCTGTACATCTTGAAGTAAATAGAGTTAGAAAGAAGGAGCTACTGACTTTAACAGAGATCGCTATGCAACGAGAGCATGTAAATGAAGGTACGTTTCCAGCCTCGGGTTTCCGGAAATACTTTAAAGTGTAAATGTGCTGAGCCACCACCAGGGGGCAGTGCAGAAGCCTTCTTCTCTTTTTTTTTTTTTTTTTTTTTTTCCTCAGAATGAAACCTGACAATTTAACCCTCCAAGGAAAAATCCTCTTAAATTAGGACTGGCCGGGCGTAGTGGCGCACGCCTTTAATCCCAGCACTCGGGAGGCAGATCTCTGTGAGTTCAAGGCCAGCCTGGTCTACATAGTGAGTTCCAGGACAGCTGGGGCTACAGGGAGACCCTGTCTCAAAAAGACCAAAAAATAAAAAATAAAAAAATAAAATCAAATAAAATAAAAGTCAGGTGTGGTGGCACATGGTGGCAGGCAGATCTCTGAGAGATTGAGGCCAGCCTAGTCTACATTGAGTTCCAGGCCAGCTGGTGCTGCAGGGAGACCTTGTCTCAAAAAGACCATAAATAAATAAATTAAATAAATAAATAAATAAATAAATAAATAAATAAAATCCAAATAAGCTACATACTGTCTTATTTCAAAAGGGAAGAATTGGGCACACTTAAAACCAAAGTCCAGCAGTGTCAGACACCTGGGACACACGACTTTTCAGGCTACAAAGGGCTTGGGACCTCCACTTTGGCTCTGCCACCCACAGCACATGCAGCTTGTTTCCTAGGCTCAGGCCAGTTCCGCTCCTCATCTGTCACAGCCCTTGGTGGTCATGTCCTGGTCCTGGTCCTGGCATCTGCACTATATCCTGAGGTCTTCACTGCAACTACAGTTGCACATTCACCAATGGTCTCTGTTGGCCTCACAGTGTCAAGTCTTAGATTCTCTCCATAACCTCTTCAGTCCTAGGGTTTCACTTCCCTCAATAAAGACAAAATGAGAGGCAAGAGTGAGCATGAAAGAGAGAAAGACAGACAGAGATGGACACATAGAGACAGAGAGGAAGAAAGGGAGCAAGCCTATTACACTCCTCCACTTCCAAAAGGCACAGAAATGGGAAGAAAAAAAAAAGTATTTTTTGAGGCGGTAAATTGTTTGGAAGTGATGGGTCAAAAATAAATAACAGGTAATATACAAGAATCGGCCCAGACGAATTAGCAGAAAATGTGACGAGAAGAGGAATTCTTCAAGCTCCCGGACCACAACTCACAGCCCCAAATAGCAAGCATGCCCATGCCTACAAACTATCAGCTTTTACTTTTCTTATCTTTCTGAGACAAAATTTCAAATAACTACACACTCAAAAAAGTTGAGGGCTGGAGAGATGGCTCACTGGTTGACAGCAATGGCTGCTCTTGCAGAGGTCTATTTATATACATCATTGGTGCAACACATATATACATACTTTAAGCAGATCAGATACTTTTTCTTTAAGCCTCCTTTTAAACCAGTATGACTAGCCTTACTGTCTGTAAGGCCTCAAAAAATTTGGATTAAGACTCAGAGTTGTTCCTCTCCACGGAAATCTTTAGTAAAAGGCGAAAGATTTATACGCTTTGAAGAGAAACCAGAGTACTGGTAGGCTCTTCCGCCCACAGTTCTCCTCCGACCTTAACTCCTAAAGAACCAATGGGAACTATTTCCCAAATGAGTTGTGATTTCTGATTTCATCGCGCACAAGTCTGTGAAAGCGGAAACACTATTAAGAAAGCAAAACAAGAAAGGGAAAAAAAAAATCAGTTTATCTGTTTTAATTTAAGCGGTGCCCTGAGAGCAATGCATTGTGGGTATGTAAATGACTGAATGGCGACCGCGGGTTCCTGGAAATACTTAAAATATTTCATTTTCTCTGGGCCACCACCAGGGGCAGTGCAGAAGCCAAATTTACGGTTCTTTAAATACAGGGTTCCACTGCACTCTGGTTTTATTTTCATTTACACTACTGTATTCCCAGACTGGGACTTGAGCCCAATCTTCTAGCCTCAACCTCCTGAGTGCATAGGGGATTGGAGGGGCGAGGGGTTATGTTACCTAGGATGATCACTCTACCTCTTAAATTCTGGTTTTACATATCTGTACCTCCACAACCACCTTAAAATTTCTCTTGAAAAAAATTTATCTTAAAAAAACCGAAAAACCCTGGCCAAGCACGGTGGCTCACGCCTTTAATATTCCCAAGGCAGAAATAGGAGGAATCTCTATGAGGTCTACATACCGACTTCCAGGCCAGCTGGGGCTACAGGGAGACCCTGTCTAAAAAGACATAAAAAAGAAAAGAATAAAGAAAAATAAATTTCACATTTAATCATTGTTCTCCCAACTCCAAAGCCCAAAGGACAGCGCCCGTCCCCTGGAGGTCCCGCCCCTGGAGGCCTCGGGGCCCCGCCGAAATCCTAGGATTGCAGACCCGCACCAGAGAGCCCCGCCTTCCCGCCAGTAGCCCTCTTTCCCCCCCGAAAGGGGCCGGTGATGGAGACAGCCACCGCCTCTGGCATGATGTCGGTGGACAAAAACGGGAAGAGGGGGCGCCTTCCATTACTGCTAGTGCAGCGGCTGTCCCACCCAGCAGTGAGTCATGCCCTTGGAACAGGATCGACCTTCCTTGAACCTCCAGAGGTTCAAATAAGAATCATCCCAGAGGGCTGGAGAGTAAGCCACGGGTTCAATTCCCAGCACCCAGTAGTCAGGTTAACTGTAACTCCAGTCCCAGGGGATCAGCCACACCCTCTTCCACTACTCCATCCACTGAGACTAGGTTTTAATTTTGGCTAATTTTGGGCGGTTTTGTGGTACAAAGGGTTGAGCCCAGATTCTCTGGGCCTCATGTAGGCTATGTGTCCCTCTAACACTGAGCTACACTTCAAAATTTACTTTTGCTTGTTTGTCATATAGACGGCCTAGCCTCAAAAGTTAGGTAGTTGAGGATGATCATGAACCTCCAAGAGCTAGGATTATAACCACACCCAACGTTTCTGTGTGGTTTTGGGCTTCAGTTTTTTTGCTTTACTTTTTGTCCTGGAAATCACCAAGTAGACCAGGCTGGCCTCGAACTCACAGCAATCCACTTGCCTCTGCCTGGAACTAAAGGTGTGTGCCACCACGCCCAGCCTGTGTTTTTGGTTTTTTTCTTTAGTTTTATATGTATATGAATGTTTTGTCAGCATGTAAGTGCACCACATGCATGTATGGAGGCCAGAAGAGGGAGTTAGATCTCCCAGAACTGACCATTGTTAGGTGGTTGGAATAGTCTTCTAGAAGAGCAGTCAGTGGTTTTAAACACAGAGCCTTTCTTTTTTCTTTTCTCTTTTTTTTTTTTTTTTTTTTTTTTTTTTTTTTTTTGTCTTTTTGAGACAGGGTCTCCCTGTAGCCCCAACTGGCCTGGAACTCAATGTAGACCAGGCTTGCCTTGAACTCTGCCTCCTAAGTGTGCCACCATGCCAGCTGGCCTAAAAAAACTCAGTATTACAAACCTGCAGCATGAGTTCTTGCGTGGATAGGCTCTTTTTTTTTTTCTTTTAATTTTATATTTGTGTGTCCCAGTGTATATAAATACACCATGTGCAGGTAGGTACCCACAGGGTCATGCCTATATTTATTCTCAGGAGGCTGAGGCCAGGCTGGGCTACGCAATGGTATCTAGGCCTATATGAGATACCAAGTGACACTGTCTCACAAAGAAAGCAAAAAGCTAAAAAGAGGTCATCAGGAGCTATTAGAAAAAATTGGAGGGCTAGTGAGATGGCTCAGTGGGAAGAAGCACTTGCAGGATATGTGACTGTGAGAACAAGTCCCCATGGAATTCCCCTCAGGCTGAGGTTGTAGGTGCTTGGGTGCCACCCTCTGTGAATGCTGCTAATCAAACTCTGGTCCTCTGCAAGAGCAGTATTAAGCTCTTAAGTGTTTAGCCACCAGACTGACTGACTGACTGACTGACTGATTGATATGTTGAGACCAGGTCTTATTAGGTGTGCTGGATAGCTTTAGTGTCAACTTGACACCTCAATTGGGGACTGGCCTGTGGCCATGTCCATGGGGCACCTTCTTGATTGTTCAGTGATATGGGAGGGCCCAGCCCATTGTGGGTGGTGCCACCCCTGGGCAGGTGGACCTGAGTAAGAAAGCAGGCTGAGCAGGGGCCAGGGAGCAAGCCAGTAATCATGGGCTGTGCTTCAGCTCCTGCCTCCAGGTTCCTGCCCTGAGTTCCTACCTTGGGCTCCCTGATGAACTGTGACCTGGGAGATGTAAGCCTAATAAACCCTTTCCTCCTCAAGTTGGTCAGAATGTTTTGTCACAGCAATGGAGAAACACTAGGACATTAGGTATCCCAGGCTGGCCTCAAACTTGGCTTCTAAGCCAAGGTCTCCTGCTTCCACCTCCATCCAACCCAAGGCTTTATGCATTCTAGGAAACCATTCCACCAACTGAGCTACATCCATAGCCCCTTTGGCACAATTTGATCAATCAGGCCCTTTGTCACCAGGATCTTTCCATTTTCACATCATTTCTTACCTCTATTGGTGTAGAGGCTCTGATCTCAGCAGACCTCCAGAGAGTGCCGAGTTCTGGCCTCCCTCAGGCAGAGGGCCTGAGAATGAAGGGGATTTCCTGAGAGCCCCCGGATCCTGCTTCCATGTGGTGAAGGAAGCCTGAGTGTACCTGACTGGAACCTGAATTGGGCTTCCACTCCTGAATAGCTGAGAACTTGAACCCTGTACCAACCAGCTTTACATAACCAATAAAGAAAGGATCAAGGCACCCGGATAATACAAACAGAAGAATACTTCAATTTAATTCTCATATCAGAATCATAAACAACAAAAGAAATTCATGTGCCAAAATCACAACAAAAGAATAATAAAATGGAAAGCCAAAACACCACCAAACTTCACCAATCTACAAGGAGAACCCCCTAGAGAATTTAAAAGAACAATCATAAACATGATCAAGGAATTTAAAGAATACATGAACAAACAAATCAAAGAGCTAAAAGAAGATAGGGATAAACTTCTGAATGAATTCACATCGAAGAAAATGGGTAGAAATGAAGAAGGAAGTGTGAAACTCAATAAGCCAACTTGAAACAACACGGAAACCACACTGTTGAAGAACTGGACCACTTAAGAAAATATTATGGAAAAATTTTAAAAACACAGGAATGGAATATGCAAGAGATGTGGGGCACCATGAAAAGACCAAATCTACAGATCATAGGAATAGACGAAGGAGAAGAATTTAAGGTTAATGGTGTTGACCAGATCTTAAACAGAAGAGAACTTCCTGAAATTAAGGAAAGACATCCCCATAGGGGATGAACACCAAATAGGATCAGAAAAGAAATGTACAGAACAAAGAGAGAATACTGAAAGCAGAAAAAGAAAAACAAGTCATATACAAAGGAAAGCCCATCAGAAATACAGCTGACTTATCAGTGCAAACTATGAAAGCCAGAAGAGCCTGGACCAAGGTATTTCCAGTTCTAAATGACAATAGACGCCAGCCCAGAATACTTTACCCAGCAAAAATGTCTATTATAGTTGGGGCGGGGGGAGAGAAAAATCTTCCATGACATGAATAGCCTGAAAGAATACATGTCCACAAAACCAACCCTTCAAAGAATATTTGAAACAATACAATATCTGACAAAATAGACTTCAAAGTAAAACTACTCAGAAGAGATAAAGAGGGTCACTTCATTCTGATTAAAGGAACAGTTAACCAAGAAGATATTACAATCCTTAACATATATGCACCAAACTCTGTTGCACCCAAATTCATAAAAACAACGCTACAGGACTTTAAGACACGGATCAACCCCAACTCAGTAATAGTAGGGGACTTTTTCCATTAGACAGGCCAACTGGACAAATGTTGGGGACCCCAGTTGTGTGAAGTAGAAGTTCCTCCATGACTGGAGAGCCCACGGTCTCGGCATAAATGCAGGGACTCCTTTTAACAATAGAGTGCTTTTCCTAGCATCCTCCTGACTCACCTTTTGAAGTGCCCGCCAATGCCCCAACATAAACATGCCCTCTGGCTCTGGAAATACCATGCTTTCCTGTGTGATTTTTCAGGCAGTCTGGCAGTCTGGCAGCATGGCAGGAGCCCATTTCCACACACAAATGAGGCATCCACAAAGTGCCTATCAGCTATAGCTTTTACCACTGCCCCTACAGTATAAAATATCCCAGTCTTCTCTCAATAATGGAGAACTGGATCACCAAGGCTTGGAGTCACTGAATAAAGCTGTAACACAGACTAGGCTGAGTCCTGTGTCTTACTGCCGGCGATCCAGCCTCTCCGGGGGGCAGCATTCCTCCGTCATCGACTCACAGACACCCAGCTTCAGCCACCTTGCGCTCTCCCGCGTGATCCAGTGGCCAGTGGATCTCGCATCTTGAGGAAAGCGCACGGGGGAAAATTAAGGCGGTACCCGACTGGACACGCTCTGGTAGCAGAGACCCACAGAAACACGGAGAAGCAGCAGAGAACCAGCAACCCGCGAGAGCCAGCAGTCACAGCAGAGACACGGAGCCACCGTGCTGTGGGCCTTTCAGCACTAAAGCGGTGGACAGCGACGCGCGGCCAGAGACAGATGCCCGCGGAACCTGCCGCACTTCCAGGGCGCGCGACTGAGACCAGGGGACCGATCCCCGCGGGACCGCGTGCCCCATAGACAAAGAATAAACAGACGTCTGAATTAAATGATTACCATACATCAAATGGACCTAACAGATGTCTTCTGAATATTCCACCCAAGCACCACTTTCTATTCAGCACCACATGGAACTTTTTAAAAAACTGACCACATACTGGGTCACAAAACAAACCTCAACAAATACAAAAAGCTTGAAATAATTCCATGCATTCTATCAGACCACAATGCAATAAAGTTCAAAATCAACACTGGACAAAGCGATTGAACAACACACTCCTAAACAATGACAGGGTGAAAGGAGAAATTAAGAAAGAAATAAAAGAATTCCTGGAATTCAACAAAAAGGACAATACAACACAACACAACACAACCTCTGGGACACATTAAAAGCAGTCCTAAGAGGGAAGTTTATAACTCAGTGCCTACATTAAAAAATTAGAAAGAGCCCAGCTGTAACTCAACACACTTGAAACCCAAACCCAGCACACAAGAAGAAATAACAAAAATCAGGGCAATAATTAATGAAATTGAAACAAAGAAAACAATACAAAGAATCAATGAATCTAAGAGCTGGTTCTTTGAAAAGCTAAACAACATAGACAGACTCTTAGCTCAGTTAGCCAAAAGAAAGAAAGCGCAACAAAATCAGAGATGAAAGGGGAAACATCACAACAGACACCAAAAAAATCCAGACCATTATAATGGAACATTTAAAAAACCTATACGCTACTAAATCTGAAAATCTAAAAGAAATGGATGGATATCTGAAATCATGGGAACCATCAAAGTTAAACCAAGAAGAGAGCAACAGTTTAAACAGACCCATAACATATAAGGAAATTGAAATAAAGCCTCCCAACTAAAAAAACCCTAGGCCCAGATGGATTTATAGCAGAATTCTACCAGACATTTAAAGAAGACTTCCAACCAATACTAATTAAATTATTCAAAATGGTAGAAACAGAGGGAGAACTCCCAAATTCCTTCTATGAAGCCAGCATCACTCTAATACCCAAAACTGGGTAAAGACATAACCAAAAACGAAAACTATAAACCCATATCCTTAATGAACATAGATACAAAATTTTTAAACAAAATACTTGCAAACCACATACAGACACACATCAAAAAGATCATCCACCATGATCAAGTAGGCTTTATTCCAGATATGCAGGGATGGTTCAATATATGTAAGTCAATAAAAGTCATAAATCATATAATGGGATCAAAGACAAGAACTACATGGTCATCTCAATAGATGGAGAGAAGGCCTTTCACAAAATTCAACATGAATTTATGTTCAAAGTCCTAGAGGGAATTGAACTGGAGGGAACATACCACAACACAATTAAAACCATATATAACAATCCCTCAGCCAACATCATTCTAAATGGAGAAAAACGGGAAGCATTCCCATTGAAATCAGGAACCAGACAAGGCTGCCCACTATCTCCACTTCTCTTTAACATAGTACTTGAAACTCTTGCAAGAGCAATAAAGAGCAATAAGACAAGAGCAGGAAATTAAAGGAGTAATAATTAGAAAAGAAGAGGTCAAACTATCACTTTTTACAGATGATATTATACTATTCCTAAGAGATCCCAAAAGTTCTACCAGAAAACTCCTAGAACTGATCAACACTTTCAATATAGCAGCAGGTTATAAAGTAAATCTACAAAAATCAGTAGCCTGGGGCTGGAGAGATGGCTCAGCAGTTAAGAGCACTGACTGTTCTTGAAAAGAACCCAGGTTCGATTTTCAGCATGAGCATGTTGGCTAACAACCATCCGTAACTCCAGTTCTGGGGGAATCCATTGCCTTCTATTGACTTCTGCTGGCATTGCATGACATGGGTGTACTTACACACATGCAGGCAATAGACTCATACACATAAAATAAAAATAATAAATATTTTTTTTAGCCAGGTCTGGTGGCACATGCCTTTAATCCCAGCACTTGGGAGGCTGAGGCAGGCAGATCTCTGTGAGTTTGAGGTCAGCCTGGTCTACATAGTGAGTTCCAGGCCAGCTGGGGCTACAAGGAGACCCTGTCTCAAAAAAAGACCAAAATTTTTTTAAAAATCAGTAGTCTCCAATTAAGCAATTGGAGAACAAATACCCAGAAATGCTCCCATTCACAATAGCTGCAAAAAACATAAAATATCTTGGAATAGCTGGGCGTGGTGGCGCATGCCTTTAATCCCAGCACTTGGGAGGCAGAGGCAGGTGGATCTCTGTGAGTTCGAGGCGAGCCTGGTCTACATAGTGAGTTCCAGGCCAGCTGGGACTACAGGGAAACTCTGTCTCAAAAAAAAAAAAAAATCTCAGAATAAACCTGACCAAAGACTCCAAAGATCTCTACAATGAAAATTTTAAATATTTAAAGGGATTGAGGAAGACATCAGAAGATGGAAGGACCTCCCATGCTCATGGATTGGAAGAACTAATATTGTGAAGATGACCATCCTACCAAAACCCATTTATAGATTCAACGCAATGCCAATTAAAATCCCCATGACATTTTTCACAGAATTGGAAAAAAACATCCTAAGATTCATATGGAAGCACAAAAGAAATGGTGCTTCACCATTTCTGGATCTCCACCTGTGGGAGAATGAAACTAGATCCTTATCTTTCACCTTGCACAAATGTCAGCTCCAAATGGATCAAAGACCTCAATATGAAACTGGAAACCCTGAAACTATTAGAAGAAAATATTGGCAGTAACTTACAAGATATAGGTGTAGGATAGGGTTTCCTAAATCAGACAGAATTTGCTCAAGAATTAAGGTCAGCAATCAACAAGTGGGACCTCATTAAACTAAAAAGCCTCTGTACAGCAAAAGAAACAATCAAAAAAGTGAAGAGAAAACCCCCAGAATGGGAAAAAATCTTCACAAATCTGACAGGGTTTTAACATCCAGAATATATAAAGAACTCAAAAAACAAAGAAGCAAGAAACCAAATGACCCAATTAAAAGATGGGCTGAAGATCTAAACAGAGAGTTCTTAAAGAAAGAAATAAAGATGGCTAAGAAACAAATCAAAAAGTGTTCAACATCATTAGTAATTAGGGAAATGCAAATTAAAACCACCCTAAGGTATCACCTTATCCCAATCAGACTGGCTAGGATCAAGAGAACAAATGATACCAAATGCTGGCGAGAATGTGGAGAAAGGAGAATGCTCATTCACTCCTGGTGGGATTGCAAACTCATGCAGCCTCTATGGAAAAGTGGGGAGAACTCGTAAAAAAATAAAAATGAACCTACCATATGACCTGGTTATACCACTCCTTGGCATACACCCAAAGGACTCATCCTATTGTAGAGACACTTGTACAACCATGTTTGTTGCTGCTCTTTTCACAATAACTAAGAGATGGAAGCAACCTAAGTGCCCCTCAACTGACAAGTGGTTAACAAAAATGTGGTATATTTACATAATGGAGCTCTATTCATCGGTAAATAAGATGAAATAATGAAATTTGCAGGAAATGGATGGATCTAGAAACTGTTATACTAAGTGAAGTGACACAGACTCAGAAAAACAAACGACATTATGTTCTCCCCCATATGTGGATCCTAGCACCAAATCCTTTTAAATTCCAGGTCCTTTTAATAAGATGATGTTATACAGCAGTCCCTTATGCACGAAATAACTACCATCATCACGACTTCAGTTGCACCTGATCGCTAAACATCATCACAACTGGGCTCATGGACGGTTGTGCTCATTCCTTAAAGGAGAGCCAAGCAGGGTGATT
The DNA here is from genome assembly GCF_000622305.1 of Nannospalax galili. Lineage (NCBI taxonomy): Eukaryota > Metazoa > Chordata > Mammalia > Rodentia > Spalacidae > Nannospalax > Nannospalax galili. Next base: position 1,692,160 of record NW_008348453.1, read on the forward strand.
GGGCCCTCACCGGAGTATCCAGCCACTCTTCCCAGCCAACTATATGCAGTTTGACCCTAATCACACATGGCCTCCTGCATTTGGGGAAGGCTAAAGTATACAATCTGGGGAAGGCTAGGAAGAGAAGGCTTGACACACGCTGAGTAAAGGCTTTCCAGTGTGCATGCCCTCAGGTCATACATACACCTCAGCAACCCCTCAGTTATCTGGTAAGTAAGCTCAATAAATTCATTGGTTCCCCAGTAAAACTTTAATCAAACATTGGCTTGACACTAGAACCATAAAATGGAATAAGCATTGCTTAGCATCCCCAGGAAGTCTCTCAACAGATGGTTATGCTATTATGTCTCATAACTATTTAACAAAAAGAAAATGAGAATGTAAAAGATGTTAAAAGGATTTGGGAAATGGAGACATTTTCCAAAATAACCAGAAAAAATGAGAAAGCCTAAGCAAGTGATGAAGGTCTGTTTAGGTTTGTTATGATATATAAAGGATGAAACAAAACTAATATATATGGGCTGGAGAGATGGCTCAGCAGTTAAGAACACTGGTTGTTCTTGCAGAAGACCCAGGTTCGAATCCCAGCACCCATATGGCAGCTAACACTGTCTGTAACTCCAGTCCCAGGGGATCCAAGAGCCTCTTCTGACCTCTGTGGGCATTGTACGACACGGGTGCACTTACCCACATGCAGGTAATACATGCATACACAAAAAATAAAAGTAATAAATAAAAAAGAATTTTAATTAAAATAAAGGGGGCTGGAGAGATGGCTCAGTGGTTAAGAACACTGACTGCTCTTGCAGAGGACCTGGGTTTGATTCCCAGAACCCACATGGTGGCCATGAACCATCCTTAACTCCAGTTCCAGGGGAATCCGAAG
>NW_008348453.1:1693252-1695060 GCF_000622305.1 Nannospalax galili
ACAGCTGTACTTTGAGGCCTATACTAATGTGATCAGAGGGACTTAAAGGACAGTTTTTGCCCCTTGCCCTCCAAAGTCGACTAAGTTCCAGGGGACCATGGAACATCTCTTAAAATGTCCTGTAACTGTGATGAGTCACCTGAACCTCTTGTTCAGGGAGGACATGGAGGCCCCATGAGATGGGCTTGAACCAGTGTCCAGTCTAGAAAGAGGAGGGTCAACTCAACATGCTTCCAAGTGAAGCCAGACAGGGTCGAGCAGGACCTTTGACTTATCTTCACATAGATGGAACTGGTAAAAAAAGGAACCAGGAGCTCCTCCCAAGCCCATGTGACCCTTGAGGAACAGATCCTCAAATGTCCTTAAGTGTAAAAATAAATTGATTTATTTGGGCCAACTGTATGGTCTTAAACACACAAAAGGAAAGTATAACCAAAGAGTAAAGGCATCAGTACATTTCTTTAAGAGGGATTAAACTTCCCAGGCATTAGTCTTAAGTCCATATAAAAAGTTATTTAGACAATTATTTCTCATTGATGATTTTGTTCCTACTAGAAAGTGCTGCTCAGATGTAAGACTTCAAATCTTGGTCTCCAATACCGTAGTGCCCACCTGTAGCTAAGGGAGGCAACCAGATATTCTTCTAAAATGATGGATATATTTGTTTTCTCCCCCTATCTAGAAGCCATTGAGAGGGAACTGACTCTGATTCTAACCACTCCAACAATTATCAAAATGACTGAAAGCAAACCCTGAATCCATTACTCTAGAGTCCAGCCTTGGAAGACAAAAGAAAAATGAGGAGGAACCCAATAGAGGGATGCTTTTGGAAGCCCTTGTCAAGAAATTCCAATGGACTCTCATATGAACATTTGAAAATTGCCCTGTTCTGACTTTTTTCTAGTTCTCTAGCTAGAACTTGTAATGCTAATTATTCTTGCCTTTTCTTCTCCTTCACATCTCCTAGTCACAATTCAAGGGTGTTCTTTTCACCCTAGAGATTAGAGTTATGAAATTTGGGAGTCTTTTATACAGACCCACTGAGGGGGTACTCCAATTGTCTCACCCTGTGTCCCTGTTCAGCATGGAAGAAACCAGAGCTTTCTGTGTCCCTATTCCCTATTGGCAATTTGGGTAACCCCTTCAAAGGATGGCGTGATAAGAATAGGAGGTAGGAATTTGTTAAGCAGCTAAGGTAAAAAGATCCCCCAAAATGTAGCCAGAGGTCAAAATATCCTTTGGTCTCTTAGCAACATACTCTGTTCCAAAGGCCAAAAATGTTGAAAGCATTTGGGAACTTGTATCTAATCCTTAAAAAATTTTACGGTTACCTCTTCGGGGGGGGGGGAGGAATATTAGAGTAGCCAAAAGCCCCATCAAAATAAATAAATCAGGATGGAGAGATGGCACAGTGGTTAAGAACACTGGTTGATCTTGCAGAAGACCCAGGTTTGAAACCCAGCACCCACATGGCAGCTGACAGATGTCCCTAATTCACTTGTATCTAATCCTTAAAAAATTTTACGGTTACCTCTTCGGGGGGGGGGGAGGAATATTAGAGTAGCCAAAAGCCCCATCAAAATAAATAAATCAGGATGGAGAGATGGCACAGTGGTTAAGAACACTGGTTGATCTTGCAGAAGACCCAGGTTTGAAACCCAGCACCCACATGGCAGCTGACAGATGTCCCTAATTCCAGTTCCAGGGGATCCGACGGCCTCTTCTGTCCTCCATGGGCATTGCACAACACAGGTGCACTTACCTACATACAGGCAATACACGCATACACATAAAATAAAAATAAAATA
>NW_008348453.1:1695234-1698051 GCF_000622305.1 Nannospalax galili
ATAGATTTGTTTACATGTTACAAATGTAAACAAAATATAGAGTACAGATAACTGTAAATACAGGGGGAAACATAGTCAATCTCGTTTTTATTTTAATATTTGTTGCCTTAAACTGTTGTATTTGTTCCATTAGACCAATCAATGCTCTTGGTTGCTTTAAGAATAGTCATTCTATTATATGTCACATACAAATGTTACATTAGATACAGAGGACAAAAGAAAAGAAAAGTAAGATGCGGATCATGCTGGCTAGTAGTTTTGTTATGATCCAGGCATTTCTTTCTTACTGGCTCTGCCAGCTAGCTATTCCTCTTTCCTGAACACTGCTATCTCACCTACAACTGAGCCTCATCTACATGAGATTCTAGGAACGAGCCTTCCTAAGATGACCTGTGAAGAAATAATATGTGGCCTTTGAGTGCACAAAACGTGATGCTTGGCCAACAGGGGGAACTGTGAAAGAAAAGTTCCCCAAAAGAACTCCTACACCTTGGACTGAACTTCCTGCAAGGCTGACCAGCTGATTATCACTCTGGAGACTGTGGAGAGTTTGGAATGTTGCAGGTCCAGAGTCTACCATTTGTCTCAGGCCATCTTTAGCCCCCTAAACAGCCACTCCTTACCCACCTCTGTTTCTGATCTAACATCCCGTGACTAACAGATAAAAAACCTTTTAGAATGTATTATTCCTAGCAGATCACCCAGTCTCACCAATCGCTTTGCTGTGACCCACCTACTGAATGTATCCTCCAATGTATTTGAAAAGTGTCTTGATTTATGACTTTTCTTTGTTCTGTTACTGTAAAAATGTAAGACAACTGTTACCACACTGGAACATGGAATTTGGGGTAACCTGAATCTGTGTCCCTAGGCCATGGTCACTCATATTTGGCTCCAGCCTGGTCTACATAGTGAGTTCCAGGTCCACTGGGGCTCAAAAAGACCAAAAGATTAAAATAAATAAACATTATTTTTATTTTATATGTAAGTGCACCCATATCATTCAATGCCCATGGAAGTCAGAATGGAGCGCCAGATCTCCCCCGGAACTGGACCTATGGATGGTTGATTAGATGTCATGTCAGTGCTGAGAACTAAACCCAGGTCCTCTGCAAGTGCAGTCAGTGCTCTCAACCACCTCTGCAGTCCCAATTCTTGCCTCTTCCACGGCCCTATACTCACTTTTAGTTTCTGTGCTGGATAGCTTTAGTTGTCAACTTGACACACCGAGGTAGAGGAAGGAAATTCCTCATTTGGGGAATTTCCTCCATTGGACTGACCTGTGACCATGTTTGTGGGACAGATTCTTGATTGCTGAGGAATGCCCACTTTGGAAAGTGCTACCCCTGGGCAGGTGGTCCTGTATTGTGTAAGAAAGCAGGTTAACCATGGGCCAGACAATCTGTACTCCAGGTTCCTGCCCTGGGTTCCTGCCTTGACTTCCCTTGATGATGGACTGTGTTTGTAAGCCACATAAGCCACATAAATAAAGAAATCACAGCAGTATGAAAACAAACTACAACCATTTCCACCACATCTTTTTCAGGCTTTTCAAACACCTTCCAATTTCAAAGCTTTTCCACAAGCTGTTAGATATGGAGTGCTGTTCCCACCTCACCTCCTTTAACTAATTAATCTCTATTCATCCTTTAGATCTCAGCTCATTAAATAAGTAGGAAAATCCTGCTACACTTCTTCCAACTGTACCTCAAGTAGACTACAGGGACCTGCATGTCTTATTGTGCCTAATCCAGAAGCATTCAAAAATTTTAGTGAATTAATGAATGGCTTCTCTGGAAAACTTCCTGTATGGCCAGAGTTTAGAGCCAGTTTTGTTATTTGCCAAAATCCTTCTTAAAACTATTTATTAGTGATCTCTGATGGGACTACAAGGGACTTAAGATAAGGCTTTATGTGCAGAGTGACATGTTTTGGGGCCTGATCCTGCCTCCTTCAGATAGACTATGCACAGTCACTATAAAGAGGAAAAACAAAAGCCCATTTCCAGCTTCCATGATTCTGCAATGAGAACCCTAAACTTCTGATAATACATTTTTAGGGGATTCTTTATATTTTTAAAAAATCATTTATTTAATAACCACATACGTAGAAGCATTTCATTACAACAGCATTGCCATATTCAATAACAATTTCCAGAGCTCTCTTTCAAAATTGGCTACAAATTTTTAGGTTTACAGTTGAATTATTACAGTTATACAATATTGTACTCAGTATAAACCCTATAAGACATAAAATTAAATGAGGTTTTAACCTTTAAAAAAGATCTCCATTTCATTTTAGAATATATTGTTCCTTGCAGAAAGACTCATTGTTTTTGCTACTAACACTGAGATGTTGGAGCATGCATCTCTAATCTGTATGTATCTGATTATTACTAGTCATAATCGTTGCACTTGGATACTTGGCGCCTGTGTATCAGATTTCAACGGTAGATGTTTATCACCCCTACTAATTAACATGACATAAATTTCCATGCTTCCTCCTCAAATATAATATTTCTTAAAATTTGTTGATTTTGCGTGTGTGTGTATGTGTGTATCACACAGAACATCCCAAATCATCTTCTTCAACTCTACATCCACTTCCCAGATGGCACCCTCCCATAGCCTCCCTCCCACCACTAGAGCCCTTATACTCTGATATCCCTGATACTGTCCACTGTATTGTCGGCACCCCCAGCCATTCCCCACTACTTGCCCATCTGGTGAATCTAGTCAGCCAATTTATTTTTACTCTTAAGGTGGTTTGGAGAATCTGTTCCTCAGGGGTCACATGGGCTTGGGAGGAGCCCCTGGC
>NW_008348454.1:0-311 GCF_000622305.1 Nannospalax galili
TCACTTCCTCTAACAATAAAAATAACCCTAACCCTAGCCATAGGCCTAATCTTAACCATAAATGTGACCCTAATCTAAATCTAACCATAAACATAATCCAGCTCTAATACTAACTCTAAACTTAGCCCTAAGTCTAACCTTAAACCAACCCTAACCATAGCCCTAATCCTAAACCTAGCCATAATCCTAATTGGAGCCATAATCCGACCTCTAAACTGAACCCTAAACGGTACTTAATTGTAATGGTACTTCTAACCCTATTACCATAATCATAACCTTAAGATTAAACTATAACTAAACCTCACCCTTAC
>NW_008348455.1:0-446 GCF_000622305.1 Nannospalax galili
TAAGCCTGCCAGTTGTTGGGTGAGGTGAGTGTGGGTTGTACTACTCCCAAAAGGATCAGTAAGTACACATCACTCAATGAGCTCTGCTCCATCTACCTCATCAACTGCAGAGAGGCACGCACAGCTGGCTGACAATGAGCTCTCCTTACAAAAGAGTTTCAGGGGGTGCTGGAGAGATGGTTCAGTGATTAAGAGCATTTGTTGTTCTTGCAAAAGACCTGGGTTCGAATCCCAGCAGCCACATGGTGGCTAAGAACCGCCCATAACTCCAGTTCCAGTTCCCTCTTCTGACCTCTACAGGCATTTCACAACATGGGTGCGCTTACACACAGGCAAGCATAACACTCATAAAATAAAAATTAATTAATTAATTAATTAAAATAGAGTTTTCAGCTGCCACTGATCTCAATACACATCTTATCATTGAAAATTTGCTGTCTTACTAA
>NW_008348456.1:0-838 GCF_000622305.1 Nannospalax galili
CCCAGAGCTCTAATCCACGAGAAATGAAAACACAAACCCACCCCCTATTATGCTGATGATCCCAAGGCCGTGTTCTACCCTTGACTGGGAGGCGGTGTTCCATCAATGTCCAAACATTCTCTTGTTTCTTGTTTTCAAGAGACAGCTGGACTTTGTCTTTTCTTTGACTCACCTTCCACAGAACTGAGCTCCATCCGGTGCTGCCTATGTTTTCTTCTAGTAGTTTCCAAGTTTCAGGTATTATATTGAGAGCTTTGTGCAGGGCGAAAGATAATGGTCATTTCATTTTTCTGCAGGTGGAGACCCAGTTTTGCCAGCACCACATATTGAAGATGCTATCTTTCCTCCATTGTGTGTTCTTAGCACCTTTGTCGAATATCAGGTGGCTGAAATTATATGAACTCATGTTTGGGTATTCTATTGTGTTCCATCGATCTATATGTTTGTTTTTGTACCAGTACCATGCTGTTTTTATGACTATAGCTCTGTAATATGATATTATGACCAAGTTTCAGGTCTTTGATTTTGTTTCTTCATAACCATGGCAGTAATATCAGTACTATAACGTCAAAAATGTTGATGATATCCAAATCCATACCTCTGTCCAGACTGAAATAGATAAAAAGATGAACTCCCCAGACTGTTTGATTCTTCCTCCAGTCAAGATAGAAAAGTCCAGACTCCCACCACATTCAGTCATTTTTATCTCCTTACATCCTTAGAAAAGCCTTAACATCACCCACCATCCAAACCATTCTCTGTATGTGTCTGAATACCCTCTAATGTCAGGTTGTTCCTGCCCATGAAACCAATCATTTAGCCACAGATGACATTTATA
>NW_008348457.1:0-1023 GCF_000622305.1 Nannospalax galili
TAGGATAAACGATTCTAGGCAGAGAAAGAAAAGGGGACATTGGTTGTTTTCACTTGGTTGCAAACATTTTGCTTTGTTTTTCCCTGATATCCCTGTTATCCCACACCTTAGGTAAAGCAAGGTCAAATTTGAATTGGTTCTCTATGGACTTCTGTTCCTACAATACTTGAAAATCTTTAAGAAAAAGGTGAAAATTCTAGTATTTTTCCTGCGAGGTGGTTACTTTTTCTAGGACTAATTTTGAAGCAGTTCAGTAGATAAAGAAGGATGCATACACTGACTAGAAAATTATGTTTGCAGTTAATTTAATTTCAAAAGATTACTTCAATACACATTGAAGTTATGGCAGCAAGGTTTCTTGGTCCTCTGCCTCCTGAAGGAGTGTGGCAGATGTTCGTGTAAATACTGTAAGTGTTTGTATTATGTATACTATGATTTTTATAAACCTGGTGGAAGTTCCTAATCCTCAACAGCAAGGTCAGGTACTCAGACAACATGACCCTCTCCATTTCAAAGATCTCAAAGCCTTAAAGGAGGCTATCTCCGCTTATGGGGTACAAGCAGCTTTCACAATGACCATGGTAAAGTCCTACCAGACACAATACTTAACACCCAGTGATTGGCAACAGTTGTGTAGAGCAGTATTGTCAGGAGGTGATTATCTATTATGGAGAGGAAAGTTCCAAGAGCAGGCTCTACAGGTGGCCTGCCTTAATGCTCAGGCCGGATTGGCTTAAAGAGATCTAGACATGCTAACAGGAGCAGGAGCCTATGCAGGGGTGGGGGCTCAAATATTATACGATCCAGCTGTATACGCTCAAGTGGCAGCTTGTGCTGTAAAGGCCTGGAAGAGCTTGCCTAATAAAGCAGCTTGGGATCAGCTTTCTAAAGTGATACAAGGACCCTCTGAACCGTTTCAAGATTTTGACAGACTTTTACAGCTGGCCGGACGCATCTTTGGAGAGGTCATGGAAGCTATGCCTATTATTAAACAATTGGCTTATGAAAATGCAAACCGGTATT
>NW_008348458.1:0-1373 GCF_000622305.1 Nannospalax galili
ACTCTTTCTATGAATCTAGTATTACTCTAATACCCAAACTGGTTAAAGATACAAAAACAAGACCTCCCCCTGCTGCCCTGAGCCTGCACCACCCGCTGCAGGCCACTCTCCTACTGTAATGAATGTAATAGAAGCATAGCAAATATCATAGAACCTAGAATATAGAAATAGAAATCCAATCTGTAAAAATGAAAGTGATTGAAACCGCGAGCTATGTGACAGCTATGGTTGACAAGATAAGCTGAACTAGGAAGCATGAGCCTTAACTGAGTGAAACAGAATGTGTGAATGTGATAAGTAACCCAAGAGCAGTCACCATATCTAAAATGCCAGCTGAACTCACTGATGTTAAGACTATGACAGACTGACAGTAAAAAAACATATAAAAAACCAGAGACTCGAGCAGTTCACCGATGCTTGGCAACTCCCAAGATCGAGACAGACCACTGCTCTGTCTGGCCGCATCCCAACTTCCTTCCCAAGACAGCGAGACACTGAAACATCCGAGATGTCCGAGACCTTCGACGACTACACGTGATCATCAGGACTTGCGCCGAGCGACTTTAGTTGGGAGAGAACAATGATCATGGGGGCGGACCCTGAGAACCTCCACACAGAGCACCTAAGGACTGGGACATTGGGCTCTGGCCCTGAGGTACTCCCTAAGATCTAGGAGCTCTGAACATTGGTTCAGTTCTTCCTATTTCTCCCCTTGAGTGTTTGTATTGTTTGTGAATGTATTTTGGATTTGTCGTGTGAAATATATTGTACTTGCAACCTCTCACTCTTGTGGGATCTCTTCTGTCCGTGTACACCTGTCCTGGCTCTCCCAAGCAGCAATATCTGGTGAACTGTCTTTGGACAGTTCAGACCTTCAGGACCGATCCCAGTCCACCTCAGGACACCTACCCACAGGCCCCTCTCTGGGGTAAGTCTATAGTGCCGTCTGCGCCTTGACTCCGCCACCCTCATTCACTCTACCATTTCCCTGGCCATATTCTCCTAGTTTGGGTCCTGCCCCATTCCTTGTCTTGGGGCCCCAGGCACCTGGGGAATCAAAACTGCTTCCTCAGCCTTTTCATCCAGACCAACGTAGTGCCTTCTCTGGGCACCAGGAGCACTACTTCTGGGCCGGGCCCACCCTCACCTCCCTCTGCTTCTCTGGGCCTGTGCCACCTGCCTAAGGCCTCTCTCTTACCCTCAGTCCTTTCTCTGGGGAAAGTCCATTGACTCCCCCACCCTCATTCACCGTTCCATCTACCCCCCCATGCAGGTCTCTCCTAGTTTGGGTTCTGCCCCATTCCTTGTCCTGGGACCTCAGACACCTGGGGAACCAATATTGCTTCCTGAGCCTTTTCATCCAGACCAACTTA
>NW_008348459.1:0-1394 GCF_000622305.1 Nannospalax galili
CATTTAATTTATGCAATTGAGCAGCATCATCTCTAACTGTAAGATTTGGCATAAGGAAAAAAGCAAAAAACAAAGCTCTTCAAATGGTCTGGTGTTTCTCTCAGTAGTTTCCATCTTATAAAATTAGTAAAAGGCATGTCCTCTGGGCCCTCCAATTGTGGAGGATTTGGTGTTGTACTGCGAATCCATTCGAGCATACAAATTTGCCTGAGCCTTACAATTCCGTCATCAACACTAAGCCAAGAGATATCAGGTATCTCTAGCTCTCTGTCAGTGGGCCATCTTTTGATAAATACCTTAGCCAACCAATCAAATAAACTTTTAACACCCTTTTTAACTACATGAACTTCCATATTAAACCTAGAATCTCCAGTCAGGGGGTCCATGTCAACAAACTCAGCCTGATCCAATTTTATGTTCCTTCCACCATTATACTGTACCCTTAAAATCCATTCCCAGACATATTCATTAGATTTCTGCTTAAAAGAATTAGCAAATTCAGTTAGTTCTTTACTGGTATAGCATACCTCCTCATGGACAACACTTTCTATCTCTCCTCTAGGGGCCTGCTTAGCTTTGAGTCTGGTTATAGGTCTAGAGGCAAAAATAACTGGGTCCTGAGGGACATCAGCTTCCTCTAACTGAATGGGATTAGCTTCCTCAATGGGATTATTTGCCTCAGGCAAGGGTGGGGAGGGTGGGTCTGCTGAGGGTGGGGCAATTAGTTCCTCAGGTGAATCAAATTCCTCAGAGTCTGAGGGTTCAAAATCCTCAGACTCCTCAGGGTTCTCCCACACATCTCCATCCCATGTGTCAGGATTCCAAACTTTTCCTACTAATGCCCTCAACTTTACTGCTGATACCCTTCGAGGCTGGGAATTAAATTTGCATTTTCGGTCTGCCAAACATATAATACGGGCTCCAGCTTGATTTTCCGGAGCTTTAGCTCTCTGGAAGCTGGAGAGAAGATTCTCTTCCAGAACACACTTGGAAACATTTAAACTGATTCAAATCTGGAGCTTGTCAATTTTATCATTAAGCTCATTGTTTATCTTTATCACTTTATCCAGAGATGCTAGAAGTAACCAGCCAGCATCATTATTTTTCTTATTTTTCCACAAATCATCAAATGTTTCATGTATAGTGTCACTAAATTTCTTGCTCTTCACAAGAGGTGAGTTGGGAGATTCAAATGGGTCTATCTCCATAATTGTTTCAAATAGCCTACACCATAGATTTTCAGTGCTCTCCGTGCTATCTGAAGATCTGATTGGAGAGCCTGCTCCAAATACCAAGAAGCCCATTAAAAAAATTCGTCCTTTCATTTCTGTTTCTCTAGAACCACTCCTGGTACCACAATCTGTATTAGTCAGGGTTCTCCAAAGAAACAGAAC
>NW_008348459.1:1426-10594 GCF_000622305.1 Nannospalax galili
TATAGAGAGAGAGAGAGAGAGAGAGAGAGAGGAGAGAGAGAGAGAGAGGAGAGAGAGAGAGAGATTTATCAGCTTAGCTCACAGGATAGAGTCCAGGTAGTCCAACACTGGCTGCACCACACAGGACAGGCCGAGAATCCATAGTCACTCAGTCCACGAGGCTGGATATCTCAGTAATCCCAATCTGGCACTGAAGGTCTGACAAATTCCAAAAAATCAGCTAGTCTCAGTCTACAGCAGCAACATGAACTCACCAGCGATAGAGAAGGCAAACAGCAAGAAGCCTGGTGTTCTCCTCTGCCTTGGTCTTTTATATGGGCTGCTATCAGAAGGTAATACCCACATTTAGGGTGTGTCTTCCAGCTTCAGATGATCCAATCAAGAAGATCTCTTTCATATCAGTTAATCCCAGACACAGTCAAATTGACACCCATGATTAACCATCACAGAGGGAAAATAGAAGGCTGGACTATAAAAGAACAAAGTGGAAAATGGAACAGGAAAGGTTAAATGCAGTTGGGGTATGGAGGTCATAGAAAGAAATAATTACAGGGAGCAATAACTAACACTAAATACCTTTTAAGATTATCGTGTGGAAAACTACTACTGTATAAACGTCATAATAATATATACATGCACATATGAAAAAGAGATAAAATGGTGTTAACCAATTACTTATTTCTTGGGACAACAGTGTACTTGGAAAATATTTTAGGCTAACATAAAGCCCTGTGTCTTACCAGGAATGCATTATCTCTTTTGGAGTTGCTGGTGAAGGAGATCTCATAAATCCCATACATTAGAAGATATTGCCTATGCCCTTGTTTACTCTCTAGAACTTTAAAGTAAGAACCTATTACCAAAGAAAGAATACATTCTTGAGAGACAGAACATAGAAAAATTAAGTTGATACTGAGCTAGAAAACTATTATCTACTGGTTAGCTTTCTTAGTGTTGGAATATGCTATGCACACTACCAGATGAAAAGGGAATCATCTTCAAAGAATTAAACTTTTCTTGTAGACATTTTTAATATCTTTGGTCATGTTTATTTGTAGACATTGATTTTTTAGGCAATTATGAATGGAGGATTTCAATGAACCATTTCTCTGATTGCTTGTTATTAGTACATATAAAGGAAACTGATTTTTGTAAAATTTATTTTGTAACTTGCCACTACACTAAGAGTGTTGATAATCTCTAGAAGTTTTCTGGTGGAACTTTTGGGATTAGTTAAGTATCATCAGCAAATAGGAATACTTTGAACTTTTTCTATTGATACTCTTTTAATTTCCTTCTCTTGAGTCATCTCTCCAGCTCCAGCTTATCCTTACTTATAATTGCTTGTAAATTATTTTCTTAATTTTGGCATAATAGAAATTAAAAAAAAAAAACCCTATGAAGTGCAATAACACCACCTGCAGAATATGCATACTGGTGTAATAGTGGCACAACTGTTATTGGAGTAACAACTACTTGTAAACAACATCTTGTAAAAATTGCCTTGTTTATTCCAGTGGCCATGTCTGTGGGGCCATTTCCTTGACTGAGTGATGTGGGAGACCCAGTCCACTGTGGGTAGTGCCACTTCTGGGTAGGTGGTCTCTTTTGTATAAAAAGGGGAGGCTGATCACGGCCCATTAGCACAAGTCAGTAAGCTGCATTCCTCCATGGCCTGTACTCCAGCTTCTCTCTCCAGGTTCCCTCTCTGAGTTCCTACTTTGGGCTCTCTGATGAATTGTGATAAAGGAGATGTCAGCCAAATAAATCCTTTCCTCCCCGAGTTAGTATTGGTCTGAATATTTTGTCCTAGCAATTGAAGGGTAACTAAGACAGAGTTATACCCATTTCCAGCTTGTGACTTCTCAGTGTTGTACATGTTACTGAAGATGTGAATGCTCACCTTTTCCCTGGCTGCTTCTGCTGCTTTGCCTCACAACCATGATGAAATAAATTCTTCCTTGTAAAAAATGCCTTTGTTATGCTGTTTTATCACAGCAAGAGAAAATTAACTGATACAAAAGTCAGTACAAGAGAGTGGACTATTACTTTGATAGACTTTAACATGTTGGGTTTTTTTTTTTTGGAAGACTATGGAATGATTTTGGAAGTTTGGGTTAGAAAACTCATTGAGTGCTCACAGTTTAAGGGGGTTCTTTGCCTGGAAGAGAAGAATACACAGAGAAAATGCAGACAACATTGGTTGGGTTTGTAGTTTCAGAGGGAACAAAGAGTCTATCAAGGATGTTTGTGTTAAGAATCTGTGGTTTCTGATTGGCTGGGACTAAAGCATCAGCTGCGATTAACAAAAGATCAACATCACAACAGTAAGTCTTTGCTTTACTGGGACATTAAGACTGGCTACCTGGGGCTGAAAAATCATCTATGATTAAGAAGAGACCAACACCACTGAGGTGAAACCTTCTGAGAAGTATTTACTCAAGAACAAACACAGAAACTATGACCCACAGTGCCCAAGACTGCATCTTTAGCTGGTAGCTTAACAGGGTAATATGTAAGAATATTCAACATGGTATGGGTTTTGAAGGTGTGAAGGGGTTATGTGGAGGAATTGAAGCTTGGCAACATTTGTCAGGGTTGAAATTCTTGTAGTGAGTAGGCCATTGGTGAAGGTGTACAACCTCAGTTGCAGTGAAGAATCCAGCATATTGAAAATTCTAGGGTCATGGGAAAACCACCAAGGACAGTGTCAAGTTTGGAATGGAGTCAGCCTGAGCCTAGAAGGCAGGCTGCTTATGTTATTATTGACAGAACCAGTGAAGTGGAGCAATGCAAGTCCTCAGGAGACCAAAATTCTTGGGTAAATCCCAAATACTGGGCATTGAACTATACTATACTATTAGAATTTTGATTTTCTTAGCTGCACCTGGTTCTCCCCTTTTGAAATAAGAAAATATATTACTTATTTTTTATTTAAAAGAACCTTAGTTAAGATACTTAGGATTTTTAAAGAAAAGTTGAACTTTTAAATTATTGAAATTGTTTAAAGATTGGAAATTTAAAGTTTAGTGTTTTAAAGTTGGTAGTATTTTTTATTCTGAATATTAACGTAAAATTTTGTGGATAAGTAATCAAGGAAATGCTGTGGCTTAATAGTGACATGTTTGTCAAGTTGACTGTGGATCAGTTGTGCTGATCAATTTTTGTCCATGTGCCACAAAGGAAAGTCAACTAGGAAGAAAGACTCTCAAATGATGAATTTCCTCCTACTGTAGTGAGGACATGACTGTGTGGCATTTTCTTAATTGTGAATTGGTACAGAAGGACCCAACCTTGTGTGGGTGATACCCTCCCTGGCTAGGTGGGTTTGAGCTATTTAAGGATAGCTAAGAGACCTATGAATTGTGTATGGCCTGTGAGCTCCATCAAACCTATGAGTTCCCCAAACTTTAACATTGCCTGTCCATATTCCCAGCTCCCAGACCTGCTCAGGTCAGCAGCTCCATGTACTTAATCATATCTGTGAATTCCCCAAACACACCAAGTGCTATAGCCAAGCCCACTTCTTAGGCCAGTTCAGATCATGTCTGGCATGTGAAAGTTCCAGACCTGTGTATTCTGCAAGACCTTTGAGTTCCTCTTGGACTGTGATCTCCACAACCATAGTATTCTCTGTCCATTTTCTCACCTCTTAAGAACACTTAAGTTGCCCAGATCCATAGCACTCCTGACCTGTGAGTTCCTCAATCAGTTTCCTGTCCAACATGCAAACTCTGACTTAACTAGGGTTACTCACCCTAATGCACCCTCCATACTCATGATTTCCCTTGGGCTAGTGTTCTCTTTCTACCATCACATTCCTGAAGGCGAACCTTAGGTTGCACAGCACTCATAACAGCTCAGCTTGGTAATTTATACAGAACATTGCCTGTCTTTGTGGTCATCCCATACTTCTAGGCATATCTGGGTTTGTGCAACCTGTACAGCAACCCAGAAAGACGCAGTCAAGAGATACATTTGCAAATTTTCTTGATTATCACAGAATTAGGATCATCCCATCCTTCCAATCAAATTCAACACTGACTGACCTATGTGACTACTGTCTTACCTAGCAACTACACATCCTACCCTTTCTGGATATTTCTGGGCACTTGCACATATGAACCCACAGCACTTGTGACAGCATGCCAAAAACTTGTACATACCCAAGCCAGACAAAACCCCAGCATGAATAAGGAAGGTGAGTAGGAAGCCACAGACTTAGTCGACAATAGATAGACAATAAATGGGTTCTGGGAGAGGAAGAGTTAGTTTTCATTACGGGTCTAACTCATAGCAGATTGACCAGTTGCCAAGGGATGACCACTAAGAAGACCTTTTGGAGAATACAAGATAGAATCTCTAGGCCTTTAAAAATAAAGATTTATTATAGAGGACATAAATTTGTGGGAGAGGTAGTAGGGTGTGGTTTAATACAGGGGAGAAAATATAAATTTAATCAAAATTTGTTATATGAAATTCTTAAATCACATAAATGTATATGATTATTTAAGAATATATATTAAGGTCACTGAGCAATACAGGGGAGAAAGTCAGCAAGCAGCATTCTTCCATGTTCTTTGGTTCAGCTCCTGCCTCCAGTTTACTGACTTGTGCTGTTGACTTCCCTCAATTATGAGCCATCACTTAGATGTGTAAGATGCAATAAAACCACTGTTTCAGTCTAAGTCTTATCACAGGAACAGAAAAGCAAAGTAGAACATTTTCAATGCATATTTCATATATTCAATACTGTGGAATGTAAAAATTCTATATATTTAAAATAATCTTATTTGTTTATAATTGTATTGATAGGCATCTATTTTGCTTTAAATTAGCTATTCTGATATGCTAAAAATTATTTCTTTATTTAAATTGTCATATTATCTGATTCTATCTTTATGATTATAACAAATGTCAGTGTTAGAACATTTTATTTTATCAGATTTAATTTTATGGGGGTATATTTTCTCATTTCTCCCTAGACTACTGAGACATTATGAAATAAGCTATTGTGATTATGAAATGATTTGCTGTTGCTGTTATATTATAGTTACTGTCTTGTAGGATAATATTGGTGTGACTTTTTGGTCTATTGTAGTATCTGGAAAGATGTAGTGATAAGTCATTAGGAATTCATTCACCATAGTGGGGGCAATGGTTTGAGCTTACAGAAAAGGCCTCATATACCAATAGGCAGGGAAGCTGGTGTCAGAGCCAGTGGGTGCTCTAGTGCCAGTAGATCTGAGTGAAAGCTGGAAAAAGCTACAACTGTGTGAGCTACAGAGTGATGATCAGTTGAATGCTAGGCTGGAACAAAGTGACACTTGCCTTCTACAGCAGGAGTGTCAGACCATTAGTGACAACAATGTTTAAGTATTTATCACCTGTAACTTCAGTGCTGACAATCACAGCAGTGGTGGCATATTACAAAAGCCCTGCTGGATGAAAGAGAGCTGACCTTTCAGGGAAGGACTTTAGATAGGCTGTTTAGACTCTAGGGGATGAAGTAGCTCAGAAGGACATTTGGGGACACAAACTTGAACAAAGGACCTTAGCATATATGATAGAATGCATGAAATCTGGTGCAGTGGTTATGGGAGTTGAGACTGAGGGAGGGGGGGTCTAAATAAGTTTAAGATATGTTGTATGAATTGCACAAATTTTAATAAAAATATACATTGAGAAACAAAAAGAAAGGTGTAATGGCAGAAGCCATTTAAACCCCACAGTCAAGTGCACAAAGAAGTCCCAGCATCTACCATAGACAAGGAAGTATATAAAGGACCATCTCATAAGTAGTATTAAAGTTCTAGTATCTGCTAGGACTGCTTTCTTAATGTGTGAGTTCATCTGTTGAATGGCACTTGCTGTATTCTTTTTCCCTCAAAGCTTGATCAGTGAATCTGTTTGAAGTTTAATTGTGAATTTTCAGTTGCATATTTTTAACTCAGAACATGTGTGGTTTCCTGGCAGAGCTTTCTGATCTTTTTCTTGTTGCTCTTGGTTCTATTCCCAATACTTCTAATATAATATAAATTCTAAAATTTTCTTCATTTGTCAAGAACTTGGAATTGTCCAAACAAAGAGGAAAAACATGACATTTAATATCTCAAATTTCTGGATTAAAACAATTACTCTCAGAGCAAACTAATCAAAATAATGAATTATTGGATAAACATATACAAATAGATTATCCACAAATTCCAAGTAAATAAGAAATATACCTCAGTATAATTCAGTTGTGTTTTTACTTATGTCAAAGAATTAAATTTTTAATTTTTGGGTGGAACAAATGGATTTTACTGTATTTAACAGTTTTCCATCACTGTCACAAATACCTGAGAGGAAATCTCTAAATGGAAGAAAGTTTATTTTAGCTCAATTTTAGATTGAGAGGTTTCCATCCTTGGCTAGCTGGCTCCATTGGTTTTTGACTGTGGGGAGGCTAATCCTGACAGAAATAATACATAGTGGAACAAAATTACTCATTTCATGGCGGTCAGAAAGTAGAGTGATGAAAGGTCTGAAGTTGAGGTTGATCTTTAAGGCATGTGCTCAGGGGGACAGTTCCTATCACCAGCCACCACATCCCAGTTTCTACTACCTCTGAACAGTGCTATCTAATTATGGATGGAACAGTGATCAATCCTTGATTAATTCTTAATTGTTATGATGTATTCACATTCCAAACCTTTACCTTTGAACATTGTTGTATAATGTACCAAAACTTTAATTAATTAGCCTGTAGGAAAACATATCATACCCCTAAATAGAACAACCTACAAAAACCCTTATGCTGAAACTCATATGAAAATATTACTTTGGAATATATAATCACAATGTTATTTTCATGAACGTTCTTTAAATTTTGATGAGGAAACAAATTTGATCAGAGTAAATCAATGCATCTAAAAATTTAAATATGTGTGTATTGGAGATTTTTAAAATCTAAATGAAATTAAAACTACTCTCATTCAAAGAGACCTTTAAGAATATATAAATAGCCAGGAAGGAAAATATTTGTGCATATCTCAGTATAATAAAAACTAGAAATATATGTTTTAAATTTTTGAGAATCAAGAACAGAACTGTTAGGTCTCCGGGACCCTCATAATTGTGGCATAATATATGACGAGGCCTATTCTAACTTCTTGAGCCTGACTAAAGTTTGGCAACCTGTCTCCGGCCGGTCACTTCCTTGCAGAGGTGACTCAGCATGGCCAGACCTCAGACTGCCTCTCCCCAATCACAGCTGGCGTGGCCAATTCCCCGTGGCTCACAGCCATTGCCCCAGATGACATATACCTTTGCCCTTCCCTTTTCCACACCCCTTTTTGTTTAAACTATATAAGGTAATGCCTGACGCAATAAAGTGAGTTCCTGCCTCAACAAGACTCCCGACTCGGTGTGGTTTTTGAGTCTCTGACACCATCCCGCTCAGCCCCTAAGAGAGGAATACAGGCTGGTCCTGGCCTCTCTCCCTGTGCCGTACCTGTCAGAGAGCGATCTGACACAGAACGATATCAAACAGTGAAAATATATATTGTACATGAATTAAATATGCTTGATTAGCAAAGACTTCAAAAATGTTTCATAGAAATGTTTTATTGAAAATGCTAAAATGTAAAAGATTATATTTAAACAGCTATAGGAACTGAATTTTAAAAGAAAGACTCAACTCTTACCAGAGAAGCTTACTTGTGAAGTAGATGGTGATTAACCCAGAGACCCACAACCCGACAGTGACAGTGTGCAGATAAGAGATTACAGAATGCTTATCCACGAATAGGACACACATACCAAACCTCTGCCAGCCAGGCTCTGTGCTCATTGGATAAGAGGGATGGAAAGATCATAACAGCCAGATGTTGTTGATGATAACAGAAAAAAGTTTTTCAGAGACCTGAGCAGTTACTTATATGAGCACACAGCAATAGAGACAGCATGCATAAGAATCGTATAAACTCAAGCCAGACACATCCCAGCAGAGATATGTGGATGTAAGAAGCCTCTATCCTAGCTGAGGAACCATTGGCAACTAGCAGTGATGAGAAGAGACATGGTCACCTTTTTTTTAAGGGTGTGATGGTAAATAGGTTAGTCAGGCTCCACTGAATGGACCCACACTGAATGGCATTATGAACACAAATTTGACTTGATAGGCCGTATCATATAGCAGAGTACAGGAGGTGGGGGTATTAATGGAAAGGTGCAACAAGGGGCGGAGATCTAAATATGATCAAAATATATGAAATTCATGAAAAATAAAAAATAAAAACCTGGAGAAAGAAGAAATAGCTAAGGTTTTTTTTTGAATAATTCTATTTTTTAACTTTGTATACAAACACTTTATTGAGAATTTCATACATACGTATGAGGTGTTTTGATCAAATCCATGCCCACTCCCTCCCCTCCAACATTCCCCCCTCTGAAGAGGTAATCCTAAAATCTTTTAAGGATTAGATACTAGTTCCCAAATACTTTAGACATTTTGACATTTTTGGCGTTTGGAATAGGGTGTGTTGCTATCAGGCCCAAGGACATATGACTTTTAGCCCAGAAACTGGCTACATTTCTTTGGGGTCTTTTTACCCTAACTGCCTAGCCAATTCCTACCTCCTATTCTTATTACATCATCCTCTAAAGGGGTTACCCAAATTTCCAATAGGAAATAGGGACACAAACCTCTCTGGCTTCTTCTATGCTGAACAGAAATGCAGGGTGAGGCAATTGGAGAACCCCCTTCATTGGGTCTATGCTAAGAATTTTTTTTTTGTCTTTTTGAAGAAGGGTCCCCAGCTGTCCTGGAACTCACTATATAGACCAGGCTGGCCTTGAACTCACAGAGATCCGCCTGCTTCTGCCGCCCAAGTGCTGGGACTACAGGTCTGTGCCATCACCCTGGCTCAAATGCTTAGCAGTGCAGAGGTTTTGGTTTTATTTTTCAAGAATTGATGGTGCATGTTGTCAAACGAAATAACCAACTACAGAGAGTATATAACATCATTTTAAAGTAAAATATTAAAGAATTACGTATCATAGATTTGTTCATTTCAGACATTTCAATACCTGAATCAAGAATAAAATATCACATATAATAATTTTCAAAGCAGGTTTTTTTTTTGTGCATGCCAAAAGCTGAAAGCAGCTATTCAGTAATAGAAT
>NW_008348459.1:10654-33614 GCF_000622305.1 Nannospalax galili
AAGGACACACTAATAATATATGGAAAACACGTGAATCAGTTATATTAAAGGCATCACCATGCATAATATATTACTTATCTGTAATTGAATTTGTAAAATCTTCAAAAATGCTTCAAACTGTGAATACTGAAGGAAACCTGAAACCAGATAAGAAGTTTTTTCTGTTGTTGATTTTATATATATAATGAGGTGGGGTTGGAAATGGGAAGGAATATCTTAAACAAGTTACATTGTATTTTTTGGTATGGCTGTCTATTTATAGAATTGGTTTAATAGCACTGGCTACCCTCTTGCGAGTTCATTTAGTTTAACCATGTAACTAAGTTTTCTTAGTTTAGTAGAAAAATGTCTTTTGCTTGAATAAATGTTAAGATACAAGGGTATACATTTATCACAATTTACTAACTTTTGTTTCTAGATTTTATAGTTCCTAATGTGTGCCAGTGTGGTCCACAGTAAAACACATGCCTGGCATGCACAAGACCTGAAATTCTATTCCCACACCACACAAAAAAATGAATAGAAATAAATTCTTTGGGGAAAGATGCTATAGTAATTTACGTATATTTTATATATAAAAATGGCTATGAAACAATAGTTTTGAGGCAAGAAGACAAATATCTATTTTTGGTCAATGCTGGTTCTTAGTGTTGAATATAATAAACTACAAAAAAATATTTACCATCCTCCCCTTCAGTGAGCTGGATATATGTGTGGATGTTGATCTCAAAGTCAGCTCTTCGAAAGAAGACAAGTCAGGTTCTTTGTGGGATTCATAGCCTTTAATTTCTGATTTCCATGCATGGTCACCCTACTCTTTATGGTAGTGACACAGTTTTAGGTTATGGTTATAGCATTAACTTCCCTATATGTAGCATTTCTAAAATAGTCTAAATACTATTCTCTTCAATCTTAATGTTACATAGGGTTTTGCCAAAGAGAAAGCTTGCAGGGTAAAGGAAATTTTCATAAAGAATGAGGACATGAGTTCCATCCTTTGAACCAAGTTTGTATTAGAAAAAATCTACTCTGTTAGTTAGCCTTTGATCTCCACAATCATGTAGTGGTATTCTACACACACACACACACACACCAAAAAAAAAAAAAAAACCATCATCATTGGCACACAAACAGAAAAAATAGAAATAATAAATGATAAATGTGAAATCCAATCTTACGAAGGAATAAAAACAAACAAATCTCTCAAGTTTTATTTTCTATCTTTCCTCGTCACTTTTTTTTTAAAGTTCCTTGAACTCTTCCAGTATTAAGGTAAATGTCAGGTATACAAAGAAATGTCTCAGAATAAATTTCGCTCAGTTGATTTCTGTGAGGATGTTTGGTGACAGCTGTTTTCCTCATGGAGTGTTTGTGCATTGTGAATAGGCATCCTAATGTTATTTCATTTAACAAAAGATAATCCCTTCAGCAAGTTAATTTGTGTTCCTACTTACCTCTGAGCTAATACTGGTTCATGCAGTTTTTAGAATCCTCTTAAGTATTGAATGAGCACTCTCAAATGCTATGTTCATTCAGCAAACCTGTGTGTACCTCATTGCAAATGCTTGCTGAGTACACTATCTCCTATTGCAAATTTCATTTCTTTTAATTTCAGTTTTTACCAGCTAAACTATCTCACTTTTAAATTCATTTTGTAAAGGATACAAATCATGATTTTCCCCAGTCCCCATGATAGAATCAGGAGGAGATAGAGAGATTTTAATTGTGTTGAAAATCAATTTTTCATTGTCATAAATTGAGATAATTTTCTCTTTTACTCTGTGTGGGCTTCCTTAAAGACAATGTTGTAGAACGGATTGGACAACAGCGTCAGCTGATGGTGGGGCTGGGTATGTATTAGGACTTCCGTAGTTCTATTCTTTCAGGTAACCTAGAATCCTTAGAAAATAAGCTGTACTGAGAAAGAAAATGATTCTGAAATGCTTCATTTTATGAGCAACTAATTTTTCTCTCTTTTGGGATACAGAAAAATAAAAATGAGCACCACATTGGAAAGGGCATTAATTGATCACTCAAGTAACTTATATACAATTTGGAAGGCTGTAGGGAAGAAATGAATAGCAGATATTCTTGTGGTAATTAGTGTATTTTTCAGAATGAGAGAAATGCTCATTCCATATGGAAAAAGAATCTAGAGAATAAAAATAGTTATAACAAACACATCCTCCATGTTTCCCTTATGTCGACACAGGAAGCTGATTGTGGTGGTCTATTACTGTTCTTTAAATAAAATAACAAGTTGCTTCTTGGACAATTTATCATGCCATTTGTGAAAGTACTATATTTTTGTAAGAAATTGACTTGGTGGGTAGAGATGAGCTTTTCTGTCTCAGATGCTCACTTTCTGACACCTTAAAAATACATTTTTATCATTTCATGATTTCTCAAGTTCAGTCTCTGTGGGAAATAATCTATTATAAGGCAGATTTGTTCACCACATCCTGCAGAGCTTCACAAATCCATCCCTCTAGGGATATTTTTGACAGTGTAATACATAAAGAAAACTATTAAATAAAAATAAAAAATAGATATATAACACACAACATGTGTCCTTTCTACATTTAGTAATATGAAGATCAATCCCAAAGAAAAAGTATCCATTGTATTTTGGTATTTTAGGATTATCATGATAAATTTAATATCCAAAATGAAAGGCATTTCCCCATTGTCTGACAATTCAGCTTTAATGGTATGACATTTCTTCTTTTTAGATTGGGCTTTTATGTTTCTTGTGGCTCAAAATAATTGATATTCAGCTAAAGATTTAAGCAGAGGTGAGAACACTGCATAATTGGCATTCAGGTACAGGTGTTGGCTTGCCTCCTGCTTGGGCTCTTGTTGCTGATTTGTTCCTTTAATTTGGGAGCTGTTTCTTCCTTCACATCCTGTACGCTGAGAGAGCAAACATTCAGATTCATAATTTCCCTGCATGAACTATGACTCTGAGAATTCAGTTAGTTAACGGAAACAGTGAATGGGCCCACTAGCTCCTAGACCTCTAACTTTCTGTGGGCACTGAACTTTCCTTGCTCTCTCCTTTTTTCTTAAACTAAGAAATGAAAATTTTTTCAGTTTGGTTTACATATTAATATGATATTTGGGGACTACCGTGTTCTGGCTGAATTTTGCTTTTCTAATTTTTTCTAGAATAGTTCCTCAGATGTTTTCTATGCTGCTTTTGAGGTCCTTAGTTGTGATCTGTGATATCCTTTACAAGTAAGGATTTTTTAATTCTCAGCTTTAATTTGTAGTACTTTAATTTGTTGATTAACCATGAGTCTGAGTGATGCACCTGTGGTCAATAAATATGAACTCTAAATGTTTGTCACTTGTGTTTATTTTTTGTAACTAAATTATTCTGCAACTCATGTTTATTTTAAATCCTATCTAATGTCAACCCCCATGCCAATGAGGTTTTCATTTTTGTTGTTGTGGTGGTTGTTGTTTAATACGTTTAATATATTTTAGGGTAATCACATTAATTTTTTATCAGTTTCTGCATTAGTAAAGGTATTTTTTTCCCCTCCCAAATCATATTTCTTTATTTCTTAAAAGATTTATTTCTACTCAAGTCTGTGTTTTCTGGTATAAAAAACGCCCCAGTCTGGGTAATTTATAAAGGTATTAATAGATAAAAATTTGTTTTTCCCCAGGTTAGAATCCTCAAAACAAGATGCCGACAAGATCAATCTTCTGGTAAAATTGTTTAGCCTGTTTCCAAGTGGCCCCTTGAGCACCACGACCTACAAAGAGCAGGGGTCCTGTGTTCTCACATCCTGGCCCTAGGAATGCAGTTTAACAAATGCTGCAGGAAGTGTATTCATAAAAAAAAAAAACAATAAAAAACATTAAATGCAGAGAATAAGTGATGGTACAGATTCCAAATCCAAATGGCACATCGATAACAAAATCTCTCCATTTATGGTTCTGGGAAATCACAGGCAAGGGGATGAAAAGATTATGAGAGCCAGAAGAACAAAATGCCTGTTGTGAAATAGTACTTTTCCTCAAAGGACAGAGAATCTGCTCTCCTGAAATCTCAATAGTATGGTTGCCTAAGCAAGACCTGCAGAATGACAATATCACCAGTAGATATGTTGAGATGGATAGGGGAATTTTCAAAAGGTCCCACCTTTAGATGAAGAGCTCTAGGCAACATGTAGCTTCTAAGAGAGGAAGAATCAGTTTTTTTCACCCTAAGGACAAGTTTTTTAGTAGGTTCTCCAATCTCACATGCTAAATATATACTACACGTGTGTGTGTAACATTAATAAAAAAGAAATTGTCACAAAATTGAGCGTGGGAAGGCACTGGGTGTGGGAGGATGGGTATAAATGATATAAATTCAATACTCATGTATAAACGTCCAAAAAACATAACATAAATAAAATAAAAGAACCTCAGTTCTACTTGATGAATGTATCACCATGACTTAAAGAATTCTTAACACATCTTCAATTAGGCATTAAGATTTTATGAAACAAATTCCAGAGGACTCATTTAATATATAGCAGCTGACACAATAAATGGTATATTTAAAGAATCCATCTTGCTAATTTCTGCAACATCTACAGAAACATTAAAGTGTTTTGTTTCATAAAAGTCAATGCCAAATGGATCAAAGACCTCAATATAAAACTTGAAACCCAGAAACTTCTATAAGAAAACATAGTCACTACCCTCCAAGATATAGGTGTAGGAAAGAATTTTCTAAGTCGAACACCAGCTGCTCAGGTACTAAGGTCAACAATCAATAAGTAGGACCTAATTAAACTACAAATCTTCTGTACAGCAAAAGAAATAACCAAAGATGGGAAGAGGAAATTCACTGAGTAGGAGAAAATATTTACTAGCTACACTTCTGACAGAGGATTAACATCCAAAATATCAAAAGAACTCAACAAACAAAGAGATAAAAAAATAAATGATCCAAATAAAAAGATGGGCTATAGACCTGAACAGAGTTTGAAAAAAAAAAAAAGCTATAAAAATGGCTAAGAAGCACCTTAAAAATTGCTCAACATCTTTAGTAATTAGAGAAATGCAGATAAAAACTATTTTAAAGATTCCATCTTATCCCAGTCAGACTGGGTAAGATCAAAAGAACAAAAGAGTTCAAATGCTGGAGAGGATGTAGAGAAAGAGGAACACTCATTCACTGATAGTGGGAATGCAACTACCTGGAAAGCCATATGGAGAACACTCAAAGAACTAAAAATGAAGGTGCTTCTTAGCCATTTTTATACCTTTTTTTTTTGCAAACTCTGTTCAGGTCTATAGCCCACTTTTTATTTGGGTCATTTCATTTTTTATGTCTTTGTTTGTCTACTGTAGAGATACCTGTACATTCATATTTGAGCTGCTCTCTTCACATAGCTAAGAAATTGAAACAACCTTAATTTCTGTCAGTTAACAAATGGAAAATGAAAAGATGGCAAATTTACACAATGCAGTTCTACTCAGCAGTAAGAAAAGATGAAATTATGATACTGGCAAGAAAACGGTTGGTACTAGAGAGTGTTATACTTGGAACACAAACACAGACAAGCAATAAATATGTTCTCCCTCATTTTCAGATTGTACCAATCCCATACATAGGAGTATGTATATTCTGATGTAATAACAGGAGCCAGGGAAATGAAAAGGATTCATGGAGGTAAAGGAAAAGAAAGAACCAGAAAGAGGAGGAAAGTAGGGAAAAGATATTACGGGGAGTGATGGGGAAAGAGGGGGTGTTCAGCAGTGAGGAGAGGAAGGAGGTATGGGCAAAGGACTAAGGCATGAGTGTGGAGGGCGGTAGTTTGGAAAGGGGCAATGGTGGGAGACAGGTCCTATTGGTGGAGGGTGGGGATAATGGGGCTGATGGGACTAGGGAAGGAAGAGGGAAGCTGGATGGGAGGAATAAATATAGAGATAAATGAATCTTGGGGTCTAGGAAATCCAGAGGGAAATGTGATGCCCCTGAAACCTCATGAGAAATGCTCAATTAGTGCATAAACCTTAGTGCATATGCATACTGCTTGGCAAGGAACACACTACCAGACAGAAGAGATCTCCCTCTGAGGGGTCGGTGAGAGGGGTCCAGGAGACCTCTTGGATTATCTCCTAGAATTAGTAGATAAGACCCTATTGCCAAAGATAAGACATGTTTCAGATACAGGACTTGGAGCAATATAGTGGCAACTGACCTGAAGGCCTTCTACCTGAAGTTTAGCTATCATAAAGCTAGATGATAATATGCAAACTGTCAAGTGAGAAAAACAATCAATGGTCCAACCCAGCCCTAAACTCTGATAACCATAGAAACCCACATGGCAAAGTATCTGTATTGGTATAGTAGTGGCACTGCTATCTAATTGGATTTAAAGTCCTCTCAATGGGAGTAAACTCATGGGTGGCATGGTAAAAGCAGCCAAATACACATGGCAGGAGAGAACATAGATCCTAGAGAAAACTCTATCTCTTTCATATCTCTAGACAAATGAAATTTCTTAGTATATGCTAAATATGGATCCATATATTTACAGACAAACATATTGTACACCACTTATCAAAGAAGCTTGATTTTGCAAGAGATGAGTGCTACTGCAGAATTACACAACTGGTCAGAAACAGATAATATACAATTGAAAGATGCCCAGCCCTAAGTGACACATCTACAGTTGAACATCAATACCTGAGGTTTATGGAACACAGCGAAACAAGGGGTAGAGAGAAAAATAATGCATCCATCAATTCTCACCAGTAAAGCTTCCTTAAACAACAGAGTGTGGGTACACAGAAGGCCACAACTGGACAAGTTTTAAAGAATAAGAGACTTCAGATTGTGTATCCTTGGATACGACTCCTATATTAAACCTCACACCCACACACACACAATTCAGGGACCATTGCAGAAGAGAGGGTGGAATGATTGTAAGAGCCAGGGTTGATTCATGAACACAGGGAAGCAGAGGCTTTCAGGCCATGGGAAGCTTGCTTGCACATGTGAACTTGTGACAATGGTGGCATCGAGCAGAGGACCCATGTCAACTCAATTAAACAAGGGTCCAGAGGGGAGGAGAGAAATGGGTGGTCGGCCAACCCTAGACAGAACTATTGGAGACTGATTGATGCTGGTTGAGGGAGGGTATGCTTTACATATGATTACTAGATAGACCGATTAGACTCCAGTGGACAAGTTTACACTGAAGGACATCTGGGTACAAATTCTTGATTGGATGGGAATGAATGTGTATGGTGGGATATATGAGGGCCGGTGGGGGAATGTAGGGGCATGGATGGGGGACATGGTCTAAATTTGATACAAACAAAAAACTGTTGCATAAAATTAGAAACACTCAATAGCCTATTTTTTTAAAGAAACATAAAAGTATCACCACAATTAAGAAAATAAACCATTCTAAGATTAAAATGTTGTGTGTTTTAGAAATCCCTTTTCCTACCCTCTGCACTCTTATTGCAAGCAACCACTCACTGTTGTTTTTTGTACTATTAGAAAGTACTCTGTATTTTCTGAAATTTTACAAAATAGCAAATACGTAGTATGTGTCCTTTATTTTCACTCAACATCCTTATTTTATGATATAGTCATGTGGCTTTACATACTAATAATTCATTCTTTTGTATTTTTTAATCTTTTGGAATTTTTATGAATATACCGTTATTTAGTCATATATTTCCCCTGTGGATAAACATATAGTTTCTTTCCAGTGTGGAACTATTACAATCAATCTTCTATTAACATTAAAATCTATTTTCATTGCTCATGAACTTCACTGTGGAATAGCTGAACCATATTAATGTACATATATGTGTATATATATACATATATATGACACTGTAAGAATTGCTTTTGCAAAGCAATTCAAAAATTTAAATTTTAGTTCATGACTTCTAATTACTTCACATCCTTCTTAATACTTCTCACATTTCTTATAATTGGTGTTAATAGATTATATATGATGGAACACAAAACCTCTTTACTTCCCATCAGTATCTAATACTCAGAATGATCTCCTTACTCCTCAGAATGATCTCCTTACTCCTGCCTGTTCTATATCTTAATGATTATGTGCTCAACTACATTATTCGATGAAGGTCACACTTCAAGTGATGATGTAACAAAATACCTCCCATAATGATACCAGTTAAATCAATAACACAAAAGGGAATATTTTAATGAACTTTTATCATTTTATGTCTTCTTTGGATCCTCTGTACTGCATCTCACACTGATCCATATGAACAAGCTAAGGTTTACAGATCTTGTATTCCAAGAGACATTTTTCACAAAATGTGGCAACGGAGAAGCCCACAGCACTGTCTCTGCCTCCATGTTTTCCCAAGGACCTTCCCTCCAAAACTGATGTAAAATATGCTCCCTTACTGTAAGAACTGTTTACCAAATGTGGTAGCCTGCTCTCTTCTGCCTTGACCGTTAGCTACCATTAAAGCTCACCTTTCCTCTCTCACTTTGTATCTACCTTTACTAATTCCATTTATGGAAGTAGAACTGAACATACATGGCTATATTTATTGAAAAAAACCTTATCAAATGCTTTCAAATAAAAGGTGAGGCTGAAGAGATGGTTAAACATATAAGATAATCTGCTACTCTTGGAGAGGCCTTGAGTTCATCTCCCAGGATCCATTTTGATCAGCTCACAACCACTTTTAACTCCAGCTCCTGGATATGTCACATTTTCTTCTGACCTCTGTATAAACTGACATACACATGTGGCAAACATATACACATACTAATAAATAAAAATAATACTTAAATACCATAAATACAATGTGATGACCTCTTTTTCTACAAAATATGCTAATCCATGATCAACTATAAATGAGCCTTCATGAAAAGTGCATGTATGACCCCCATCTGCATATTTTTTTGCTATAAACTATGCCTAGTAAAACCAGGTTATTCTCCTGTTGAATGTTTATCTTTTCTTTTTTCTAAGTTTTGATCACAGTTTGGTCGAATGTGCAATGAGAACAAGAGACAAAGGGTAATTTCAGAACATCACAGGACTTTAATCCCCAATTCCAGTCCCCTTCTGTGCCATCCCACAGTGCTGATTCACAAATTGCTTACAGGTTTGATGTGGTGTTTTTATTATTTATTTTTCCTTTGTGGACTATAAACAGAGCCTGAAGGCCCTGGATATTCCACCTTTATGCTCAAATAGTGCTTTTTCAGATACTCAGTATGTTGTGAACAGCAAAGTTTTTGGGCACATTTAGTAATCCCCACAGACATCCAGACAGAAAGAGTGATGGGCAACATTTGATGCTCCCTACCTGGCTTTAAATGCAAAATAAGGCCACTTGAACATCTGTCTTAGCAACCAGAGCAGACTGTGACACTGCCCACAGAGGGGAAGGAAACTGTTGCACAGCTGGAGATAGCTTATTCTAAGTGTCCCAGGAAGAAAATACACTAATAAAGATGTGAATATAGAAGCAAGGGGCTTTCACTAGACACATAGCTCCTGTACCTGTAAGAAACAGTTTAGAGACAACCATCACTTACATAGCATAATTCTACATTTGCCACAGTTAGGCTTCGAGTGGCATTCAAGTTGCAGCATGAAATTCTAGCCTACAGTATTGGAGTCTGCTTTTACACGATGTTCAAATCATTGTATGATAGTCCTTAAGGTTATTAGAAAAACATCTATATCATAAAGGCCAACAGAAGAAAACGAACCTTAACATTTTTGTATTTGAATTTATTTTAATTTCTGTTTTATTATGAGTATGTGTCTGTGTACATGAGTGGCACAGCTTTCATGTGTAGGTCAGAGGACATATTTGGGGTGTCAATTTTCTCCTCCCATCTTGTTCAGGATGAGGCACATTTATTGATGCTGCATTAATTCTGTGTTTGGTCTGCATGGTCCAGGCTAGCTGGCCTATGCACTTATGTGTGATATTTCTTGTCTCCCTCTAAGACCACAGAAGTTTCATTTGTGTACTACCATTTATAGATTTTTTTGGGGGGAAGGGACCTTTTGAATCAGGATCTCCTTGTAGCCTCAGCTGGATTGGAGCTTGCTATGTAGACCAGGCTGGCCTTAAACTCACAGAGATACACCTGCCTCTGCCTCCCTAGTCCTGGAATTAAAGGAACGTGCCACTGTGCCCAGCTCATATCTAGCTTTTTATTTTCCAGGACCAATTTCAGGTCCTCAGGTTTTCACAGCAAGCTATTTTATCCACTGAACCATTTAATCAGCCCAAATTTAAAGTTCTTTTATTATAAAGTAATATAAAAAACAATAATTTTATTAAAGGCCTTAAATATATTTTACAACCATTATGGAAACACAAAAATATCTTATAAATGATGATTTTAAAATATTAAGAAGCTCATTAACAAACAACCCTATATTGGATTGCATTATAATTGTGCAAATGTAATTTTGAGAAAATAATTGATGAAACATATGTTAATGCAATGCTTCCTACTCTATCATTCCACTTTTCCCTTTATATCAATACATTATTTAGTACCTCCTGTGAAACCTACCACCCCAATGGCCATGTATTAGTTTCCTGAACTCTCAGAATTTTCCAATTGATATATGGGTATTTGAGTATGCAGAGGGATAACTAAAGTAAAAACATTTAGAAAAAAGCCACACCAAAAAATATTACCATAGAAGTCTATTAAAATATAGGCATATATATTACAAAAAGAATTTAAAAGGAATTAATATATACCTGGTAAACATTGTCCCTACTAAAAACCATAGGCTAGTGAAGTAAAAGCCTAATGCCAGGAATGGTCTCTTTCATTTGGAGCTGTTGACTAGGGATCCCATACATCCTCAAACAATTCTGAACGTTGTCTTTGCTTTGGGTTTTTCACCAGAACTTGATGATGATATCTTACTTTTAAAGGTATTACACAGAAGAGCTGTAGAACAAACAAGGACAAATCAATCTGGGACTGACTTCAAAGTTCTACCTCTACTGTCTAGCTTTTATACTAATGAATTTTCCTATGCATGCTACAGGAGTAGAAAAGTAATCATCAATCTTGCCCAACTGTGAATTCTATGAACTACAACAACAATTGGCATGGCAAGATATTCCAAATGGTTAATAGTGGCACAATTATTATTGGGATAACCAGTCACTTTCTAATTGGAATTAAGGTCCACTTCATAAAATGGATAATATATCTGACTTGATATCAGGTCTAGGAACCTGTGGCTATATAGATCACAAACCATATGGGAGAGTCTAATACTATTATTCTGCTAAACAGATATACTATTAAACTAACTCCTAATGATGCATGGTTATGCCCATAGTTTTATGCATTGTTCAGCTCTCCCCAGAGTTTTCCTTATGCAGCAGACTGTGATTAACACATTGAACTACAGCTGGCCAATATGCAGAGAAGAAGAGGCTGAAGATTGCTAATTCCCTGAATAGGACACCTGTATCAAAATTCTGCCTATGATGTCTCAGAGGTCGTTGAAGTAGACGGACCAGAAGATAGTGAGAGACAGAGGTGGTAGATAACCATAAGGAAACCACAGTGTTACAAAGAGCTGGTCAGTTACTCATATGGAATTTCAGTTATGGTGACAGCATGCACAAGTCCCAGGTTAGCTCAAGCCGGACAAAATCCTAACAAAGATGTGGGGAGGTAGGTAAGAAACATCAACTATACCTGAAGAACTATTGGCAAGAGATGGCTAATGGGAGAGGGAAGAGTCAATCTTATTTAAGGCTGGACCTTTGGTATATTGACCGGGCTCCAGTGGATGAAACCAAACTGAAGGACATTTCTGGAAAGAAGTTTGATACTCTAAGAATATAAATGTATATGTATATATA
Source organism: Nannospalax galili (assembly GCF_000622305.1). Classification (NCBI taxonomy): domain Eukaryota; kingdom Metazoa; phylum Chordata; class Mammalia; order Rodentia; family Spalacidae; genus Nannospalax; species Nannospalax galili. The sequence continues at coordinate 22,535 of NW_008348459.1, forward strand.
TATATGTATATATATGTTTGTAATAGAGTACATGAAATCGTTTTTGGGGTAGTGAGTGGTACATATGAAGGAGGAAATCTAAATGAAATCAAAATATATTTTATGGAATTGGAAGAAACCATTAATAAAAACAAAAATATGTAAATTTTAGCAAATATGTTTATCATACTTTCAAAAATGTCTTATTGGAATATTTTCTACTAATTTCATTTGTGCAGATACTTTAACAATTTATGTTAATTATATTGTTTAAATATAGAGAAAATTAAATTGATACTGATAAAATTTCATGTAGATGACCACAAGTTCTCTATAATTCACTAATATCACAACTATAGTACAACTTCATATGGCTATGATTTTGTAAGATTCAAGAATATTTATGAACCTGATGATACAGGATGCTGTAATCTACAGTGTCTACCCAAGCCGTGCCCAGCTATTTGTTTGATGTTGTCAACATTGTAAATGTTCATTTTAGTTAATTAATTACTTTAGATATTTAATAACAGTCATACAAAAATTATAGTCATTGCCGATGTCCTATGGTAAGTAATAACTTATCTAGAAAAATAGAGAATGATATGAGGTTTTGATTACTGTAGTCTGAAATTGTGGGAAGTTGATCAGAAACATGTGGCCTTTATCTGCCCCCTTAGGCATAGAAACACATAGTCAAAGAACAAAGTTGATTTTTCATGCTAAAAGTAAATGCAGTAGGTATATAATATCCATACCTCCAGTCCCTCTGTTTCTAACCTGTTATTTTACTATATTCACGATCCCTCTAATTCTTTCCCCCCAGATACTCAAACCATATTTGGTGTCAGATAAACTCTTCTGTTGTCCTTATACTGTCACTTCTCATAAAATGTTAATGGCTCTACATTTTTAAATATGTCCACAATCCTATCTTGCCACTCCATTTCCAAAATCTTGCTCTAATGAAGTATTTATTTTCTAACTTGGCTTACTGCACCAATGTAGCTACATAGTCTTCCTAGATCTTTCTTGATCCTCTAAAATTAAAAATGAAAAAATTAGCAAGATTTCTTGTATATGTTGTTCATATAATGTCATCTTTGCTGAAAACACCACAATGTCTCTTTTTCACTTAAAGTGGTGTCAGGTTATGTTTTTCAAGATTAAGACAATGCATGCCCTTTTTCTTTAGTCTTCTGCTTTTTATTAATACAGCATTTTATAACAATATTTCAACTGCTCTGTACTTTTACAGAGTAAAAAACGGGAACACCACAATCAAATTAGAGAACATAAAAGATTTTCCTTGGTATTCTTCTTTGCCTAGAAACATTTTCTTCAGTATTCACATGAATTATAAACCTAAGTTTCATCTTCTCATTGAGAAGCATTTTAACTGTTTTGTACATGTTATATCTACAATACTAACACAAATATAAAATATTTTGTATATAATTAGTATTTATTGTTAGTTTCTGTGCTGTGGAAAGCAAAATGAATGAAAAAAAATTCACTTTTCCTTTCTGATAGATATGCAGGGCCCTGGCCTATACTACAATGAAGTTTCTTACTCAATAGGTGAAAAATTGCATGTTGGAATGACGCCTTATGGGAGGACCTTGACTTTCCAGCTCATTTAGTGATCTACTCAATGGCCAACAAACCAGATTTTACCTAAGAATTAACAGATTTTATTTAAGAATTATCTAAAATTAACAGAAGTATGGTGGGTTTCTGTAATAGTTCTCTGGCATTAATGAGCAAATTGTTTCATTAATATATTCTCTGTTCTGAAGAAAAATGATTGATAACACTTTTTTCTTTTCTTTCTTTCTTTCTTTCTTTCTTTCTTTCTTTCTTTCTTTCTTTCTTCCTTTCTTTTGGCCCTTTTGAGAAAGGGTATCCAAGTAGACCCAGCTGACCTCGAACTCACTACATAGAGGACACGGTCCTTTACCTCACAGAGATCCCCCTGCCTCTGCCTCCCAGGTTCGGGATTAAAGTCATGTGCCACCTTGCCAGGATGCTAATAGGATTTTAAATATAGTTATTCTTATACACAATTAATATGAGAAGACTAGGGTTTAGAGCAACCCTGATTTTCTGGTTTCTGATGTGTCATCTGGTTAAAGTAAACTTCAAGGATCACAAGAAGGACATGAAACTAAGGAAAAACCTTACGTATTCAGTTTCTCATTGTCCAATTACAGAAAACGTACTAAAATATTAGTCATTTTAAGAAATTATTCAGAAGACATTAATTTCTGTGGGAACAATATTATCAAGTGGATAATTTCATAAGATGAGCTAGAGTGAGCAATGACTTATAATGGTACTACTCAATTCCTGCTTTTATTTCTCAGGCAACTCTGATGTGTGATGTTACTATGGATCTAAGATATGAAATTCCACTGGAAGCTTATGGTGTCCAAATGGGCTCCTGCAAGTCTCCTTCAGCTGTTCCTTCAGTTGTTTATGATTTTGATTGCTTCTTCATTGTGCACACTTAGTATGGACTCTTCAGTTTATACACAATTCATTGTTCTTTAAACTTTAATGTCTTTGCACTCAGAGAGTGAAAACTTGCAACTTCTTTCTTCTTTATTTCCTAAATTTAGTTACAAATCTATTTAGTCACATGTAATTTCACCATGGAGAAAGTTATGACATAAATAAATATGGCATAGATAATTAATGTATTTTGCCTTATGGCAGTGAAAATTGATGAAAGAGGCTCTTTTACATACAATAATTCAGAATTGTACTCACCAAAAGGCAAACAGTACTAACTATTCAGTACTAGATATTATGTGAATCAGTAACTTTTCTATATTTGAATGGTTGCAGAGCCAATACTTAAGATCAGGTCATTTAGTGCTCCTGACTGGAATATTTAAAATACATATGGGTAATTAAATACACAGTCCTACAATGCTCTTTTCTCTATTTCACTAAAGAAGAAAATGCTGTCAGAAGATGGTTTTCTAACTGAAGTCACACTACCAGAAATAATTTAAGAATTTCAAAAAATTTTGTGATTATCATGCATGAGTATAGTCTGCATTATTTTCATCCCCCCAAATCCTCCTCTAACTCCTACCATATACCCGAATACCCTCTCAATTTCTTGTCTTCCCCCTGTTTTTACTATTGTTACATACACATACATGTATGTGTGTGATGGATTGAATCATTTAATGGTGCTGTATAATTATCTCTAAGTATTTTAAGAGTTTTTAAGGACATTTACAGATTATGTTTGATATTTAAAATTTCAAGGAAGTTAATGTGGTAAAAATGAGGGAGCTTTTGAAATCAAAATGCTTAATTAAAAAATCTAAACAGAAAGCACAATTTTCATAGATAAGTGCCAATTATATAATATGAAATAATTATTAAATAATGCACTATATCTCAGCAATTTTGTATAGTTTTAGTGTTTAAAGCTAAAATAGTTAAAGTCACAGTTGTTCAAGTTTCTCTATCTGCTACAGTCCTAATTTGTTCCTTGAAATAGTCATTGCATCTGCTATCTATTCTAAGCCACCATTTACCTGCATTCCTGAAATATCTTCCAAGGTAAAAAGTCTTTTAAAAAGCATTATTTCTTCACATTATATCCAAAATGAAGTAAGATGATTCCCTTAGAGTTCTATCTCTCACTTTCTTTCCCTCCCTCTTTCCTCCCTCCCTTCCTTCCTTCCTTCCTTCCTTCCTTCCTTCCTTCCTTATTTCCTTTCTCTTTATTTCCTTTCCTTCTTTTCTGTGTGTTTACTTGTGTATTTCCTTAAATTTATTTAAAACCTTTTTTAATAAACTTTATTATTGCTACAGATATTCATTTAATTGTATCACCTCTCTCTCCAGGTCTTTTCAGTGACCTAGAATGAACCTAAGATGACCAGGGTGAAATTTAACCTATTTAATTCCTCAGTCATGCTGTTTGTCTCAAAAATGTCCACTACATTTTTCAACTAAGGGACTTGTACTGACAACTTCTTCAGCTGTAACTAGCTTTGCTCTGAATATATTTTTAAAAAGTCACTTCTTTATTGCCAGTTTCTCATCTGGTATTAATAACTTTTACCCAGTAGTCTATTTTCAGATACTTCAAGTGAACAACTAGCTAATTTCTATTAACAAATTTATGGGCCAGTTTTTCTTCTTACTCTTGGATGCACAAATGTTGCAGCTTTGGCCACAAAAATCTCTGATATAGTATAGTAAAAACTCTTTGCACTTCATGATTAGTATAGGTTTCTAATTACCAATAGCTCAAGATTCTTGAATCTTACCTTGGAGGAATTCTACCACTAACAATAAAAGTTACACTCTTCTTGAACTAACAAACTGTCATCGCAATTAGAAACCAGGCACTATTGACAGAGAAATGAACAGAGAAAAACAGATTAACTTGGAATCTCCCTATAGTAATGTAAAACATTACATAAGATCTTAAATAGTGTTTATTGGAGTCCTTGAACATAATACAAAATACATTTATTTAAAAACATATATGTAATATATGATTTGCAATGATCTTTTTAATATTAGTAATCAAGCTTACAAGAATTCTAGCCTTCTACAAAATTATATTGCACTAAATCTATTGACTAAATCTAACTCAGTAGTATATATTCCACAAACTTTTCTCTATTTCCCTCACCAAAACATAGTTTTTTCACTACATACACATCCTCTTTGCTGTTTGAATGAGGGCTCCTCTCAAATTCTTGACATTCATAGAAACATATGGTCACAAAATTCATAATATATTTGCTTACTGTTTTGCTGACATAAATGTACATAATGAGCAACTGTTTGGAAAGAAATCAAATAAGCCATTGATGGCTGGTGATGACAAGCACAAATCACATCAACTTTCTGTGATTTCTGCAGTACACGAGTTATTGGTTAAAATAGCACAGGCTATTGACACAACCCTGGATTAACTCCTAGAACTTGAAGGTAAGACCGTTTTCATGAAGACAGGCATACTAAAACACAGGTCTTGGAGATGCAGCTTGACCTAAACTAAAAGCCTCTTCCCTGAAGACCAGTTCTCATAGTTCTGGAGCATACTATGCAAGCTGCTGAGGGAGAAAATCAATTAATGGTCCAACTCCAGCCTTAGAGCCTAATAAACAGAATAATGATCTGCACAACAAACTATACTGGTACAGTAGTGGCACTTTTATCTTGAGGTAATCAATAACTGTCTAATTGGACTTAAAGTCCTCTCAATGGGAGGGAACTCATGTGTAGCACTGTAAACATAGTCAAATACACTTGATTGGAGAGGTCATAGAATCTAAAGAAAACCCTACTTGTCATATTCCTAGACAAATGTAGTTTCTGAATGCATGCTAAATATGGATTCTTATATTTACCGACAATACAGCATTCATTCATCAAAGAAGTTTCTTTTTACACCAGATGGAGACTATTACAGAGTTCCACGACTGGATATACATGGAAAATAAGTGTCCAAGAGATACCCAGTCCTAAGTTACACATCTACAATGGAATCTCTATACCTAAGGCTCATGGAACATAGTGAAGCAGGGGATAGAGAAAATGCTAATGAATTTCACAATTCTCATCAGCATAGCTTTCTCATGCAACAGAGGGCAGTGCATACATAAGGGCACAACTGGCCAAAGATCAGAGACTAAGACACTTCAGAGAAGGTGTACATGGATAGGACTCCTATTTTAAAACTCATCTGCCCATGGCTCAAGCACCATTGAGGAAGATGGGGCAGAAAGATTATAAGAGTCAGAGTTGATGAATAACCACAAGAAGATAGTCTTCTAGGCCTCTGTGAACTTGCTCATATGAAATTACAGCAATGGTGTCAATATGCAGAAGACCCGTGAAGACTTGAGACAAAACCCAGAATACACCTGAGGAATTAGGCAGCAGGTCCCAACCTTAACAGAAGAACTATTGGGAATGGATCCCTACTGGGTGAGGGAAAGTGATCTTCTTTAAGGGAGAGATACTAGATAGGCTGACTAGACCCAACCAGATGAACGTGAATTGAGGAACATCTGGGTACAAACACCTGATTCAATAGGCCTTAACTTATATCACAAAATGAATGAAATCTGTTCTGAGGGGTGGCTATGGAAGAATGTGGATGGGGTGGGGATATTAATATGATAAGATTTATTGCATGAAATAATCTCACATTCCAAAGTAGGTCTTGGCTTTAAAGATATATTTTAGAGGATTATTTACAATCTGCCAAGGGAGAAAACCAATCAACTGTCCTACCTAGCTGTGAAGCCAAAACCAAAAATTAGTAGTCTGGCAATCTATCATTATTGTTGCAGTAGTAACACTTTTATCTGGGGGTAATCAATAGATAAGGCTCAGTAGGAGGGAAGTCATGTGTAGTGTTAGAGACTAACCTAGAGAAAAAGCTACTATTGCCACATCCCTAAAGCAACATCAATTCTTACTTTAATATGCATCTTTAAATTTACTGTAGAGTGTACTTGACCCACTCATCAAAGAAAATTCTTTTTGCAAGAGATGGGATACTATTACAGAGATCAAGAACTTGTCAAACACAGATTAATAAGTGCTTGTGAGATGCCTAACCTAAGTAACACATTTTCAGCGCAGCCTCTACACATAGGATGAAAGCATCTCCTACCCATCTCTCACCAGAGAAGTTTCCTTATGCAGCAGATGGCACTTAACACAGAAACCCACAACTGGCCAATATGTAGAAAACAAGAGTCTTCAGAGTGCTTATCCGTTGGAGTAATATGGTTCCCTCCGGTTTTAAAAATCTAGCTAGGCATTATTTATCTCTCACATGGTATCACCCTCCATCATGGTTTCCCCAATTAAGGTGTCCCCATTTCCCCCCTTTCTCCCTTAATACCCTACTCCTATAGTCCTATGTCTCTTGAGCTCCTGCTTTCCCTTTATCCCATAGGTTCCTCGAAATCTCTTCCCTCCCCCCTCCCATCAGGGTTTGATTCTAGATTCCACATATGAGGGACAACATATGTCGATTTTTTTTTCTGAGTCTGTGTTACTTCACTTAGTATAACGGTTTCTAGTTCCATCCATTTACCTGTATATTTCATGATTTCATCTTTCCTTATTTCTGAGTAAAACTCATCGTATAAATGACCCACATTTTCATTATCCACTCGTCAACTGAGGGACACTTAGGTTGCTTCTATCTCTTAGCTATTGTGACAAGAGCAGCAACAAACATGGATATACAAGTGTCTCTGCAATAGGATCAGTTCTTTGGGAATATGCCAAGCAGTGGAATAACTGGGTCAAAAGGTAGGTTCATTTGTAGTTTTTTAAAGGTTCTCCACACTGCTTTCCATAGGGGTTGACCAAGTTTTCAGCCCCACCAGCAGTGGATGAGTGTTCGCCTTTCCCCACATCCTCTCCAAAATTTGGTATCATTTGTTTTCTTGATCTTAGTCTAACTGGGGTAAGATGAAATCTTAAAGTGTTTTTAATTTGCATTCCCCTAATTATTAGTGATGTTGAACATCTTTTAAGATGCTTCATAGCTGTCTTCTTTTTTTGAGAACTCTGTTCAGCTCCTTAGGCCATCTTCTAATTGGTTTACTTCTTTCTTGATTCTCTGTTTTTTGAGTTCATTATATATTCTGGATATTAAACATCTCTCAGATGTGTCGCTGGTGAAGATTTTCTCTCATTCTGTGGGTTTTCTATTCTCTTCTCTGGTTGCCTCCTTTGATGCACAGAACCTTTTTAGTTTAATGAGGTCCCACTTCTTAATTCTTGCCCTTGTTTCCTGAGCAGTTGATGTCCGATTTAGAAAATCCTTTCTTACACCTATGTCTTGTAGGTTTTTCCCAATGTTTTCTTCTAACAGTTTTAGAGTTTCAGGCTTTACATTGAGGTCTTTGAGCAGTTTCGATTGACTTTTGTGCAAGATGAAAAATAAGGGTTTATTTTCATTCTTCTACAGGTAGAGAACAAGTTTTGCCAGGACCATTTGTTGAACATGCTGTCTTTTCTCCAGTGAATGTTCTTGGCCCCTTTGTCAAATATCAGGTGCCTGAAATTGCATTTACTCATACATGGGTCTTCAATTTTGTTCCATTGATCTATGGGTCGATTTTTGTGCCAGTACCATGTTGTTTTTATGACTATAGCTCTGTAATACAGTTTAAAATCTGGTATGGTAATCCCACAACATTGCTCTTAATGCTCACAGTTGCTTTGGCTATCCGAAGCCTTTTCTGCTTCCATATGAATCTTAGGATTTTTTTTTTCCAATTCTGTGAAAAACGTCATGGGGATTTTGATTGGCATTGCATTGAATCTATGAATGGCTTTTAGTAGGATGATCATTTTCACAATATTAATTCTTCCAATCCATGTGCATGGGAGGTTCTTCCATTTACTGATGTCTTCCTTAATCTCTTTCTTTAAAGATTTAAAATTTTCATTGCAGAGCTCTTTAATGTCTTTGGTCAGGTTTATTCTGAGATTTTTTTTTGTTGTTGTTGCAGCTATTGTGCTCTTCCATGTGTTCTTCCTCTGGTGGCTTGTTATTGGTATATAGAAAGGCTACAGACTTTTCTAGATTAATTTTGTAACCTGTCACTTTACTGAACATGTTAATTTCTAGTTTTCTGGTGGAATTTTTGGCGCCTCTTAGACATAATATCATATCATCTGCAAAAAGGGATAATTTGATCTCTTCTTTTCCAATTATTACTCCTTTAAATTCATGCTCTTGTATTACTGCTCTTGCAAGAGTTTCAAGCACTAGTTAAAGAGAATTGGAGCTAGTGGACAGCCTTGTTTGGTTCCTGTTTTCAAAGGGAATGCTTCCAGTTTTCCTCCATTTAGAATGATGTTGGCTGTGGGTTGGTTTTATATGGCTTTAATTATATTGAGCAATGTTCCCTCCACTTCAATTCCCTGTAGGACTTTGAACATAAATGTATTTTGAATTTTATCAAAGGCCTTCTCTGCATCTATTGAGATGACCATGTGTTTCTTCTATGATTTATGATGTTTATTGGCTTTCATATATTGAACATTCCCTGCATCTCTGGGACAATGCTGACTTGATCATGGCGGATGATCTTTTTGATGTGTGTCTGTGTGTGGTTTGCACGTATCTTGTTGAGAATTTTTGCATCTACATTCATTAAGAATATGGGTCTATAGTTTTCTTTTTTTGTTTTATCTTTACCTGGCTTTGGTGTTAGAGTGATGCTGGCTTCATAAAAGGAATATGGAAGTTAACCCTCCAAGTATATCTTTTTCAGTAAATGAATTAGTATTGAATGTAGATCTTCTTTAAATGTCTGATAGAATTCTGCTGTAAATCCATCTGTTCCTGCGGGGGGGGGGTTGTTTTGTTTTTGTATTACTGTTTCAATTTCTTTAACTGGGGTAGTTTTGTGTTACTGTTTCAATTTCTTTTTGTGTTATGTGTCTGTTAAACCTGTTAATCTCTTCCTGGTTTAGTTTGGTGGGTCCCATGCCTTTAGATATTTGTCCATTGATTTTAGGTTTTGAAATTTAGTAGCTTATACATTTTTAAAGTATTCCCTTATAAGGTATTCCTTTCTATATCTTTCTGGCATCTAATGTGATGTTTCCCCTTTCATGTCTGATTTTGTTGATTTGGAGGTGCTCTTTTTTTTTTTTTTTTTTTTTTTTGGTGAACTGAGCTAGTGGTTTGTCAATCTTTTTATGTTTTCAAAGAACCAGCTCTTGGATTTGTTGATTCTTTACATTATTTTCTTTGTTTCAATTTCATTACTTTCTCCCCTGATTTTTTTTTTTTTCTTGTCTGCTGGTTTGGGGTTTCATTTGTTGCTGCTGTTCAAGTGTCTTGAGTTGCAATGTCAAGTCATTTATTTATAGTGTTCTTTCCAATTTTTTGATGTATGCACTTAGAGTTTTAAACTTCCCTCTAAAGACAGTTTTCAGTGTTCCCAGAGGTGTTGTTGTTTTCTATGGTCTTTTTCTTTTAGTTCCGGGAATACTTTTATTTCTTTCTTAATTTCTCTTTTGACCCATTCCTCATTTAGTGATGTGTTTCTTAATCTCCTTGTGTTCATGTGGTGATTAGGGCTTCTTCTGCTGTTGACTGTAAGCTTTATTGCTTTGGGGTCTGATAGAATTCATGGAATTATTTCAATATTTTTGTATTTGTTGATGTTTTTTGTGTGCTCCAGTATATGGTTGATTTTGGAGAAGGTTCCATGGGGTGCTGAGTAGAAAGCACATCCTTTGCTACTTGGGTGGAATACTTGGTAGATGTCTGTAAAGTCCATTTGATATATGGTATTGTTTAATTCAGATGTCTTTCTGATACCTCTCGGCCCTGTTGACCTATATAATGGAGACAATGGGGTTTTGATGTCCCCTACTGTTAATGAGCTGGAATTAATCTGAGTCTTAAAGTCCCATAGTATTGTTTTTATAAAGTTCAGTGCAGCAGAGTTTGGTGAACATATGTTCATGATTGTAGTATTTTCTTGATTTATTGTTCCTTTGATCAGAATGAAGTGACCCTCTTTATCTCTTTTGATTAGTTTTAGTTTAAAGTGTATTTTGTCAGATATCAGAATTGCAATGCTTGCTTTTTTCTTAATACCATTTACTTGGTATATTTTTTCCCATCCTTTCCCTTTATGATAGTGTCTGTCTGTGAAAGTGAGATGAGTTTCTTGCAGACAACAAAAACATGGGTTTGGTTTCTTAATCCATTCACCAAGTCTGTGTCTTTTGACTGGGGAATTCAGTTCATTAATATTTAAAGTTGTTAATGAAAGATGAGTATTGAATCCTGTCATTTTTATTTTTGTTTGCATTCTTGATATAGCTGTACTTTTCCACAGTTATACCTTCATTGAAATTCTTTCCACAACCCCTTGGGTATTCCTTTCTTCAGCTCTTTGTATTGCTTCCAGAACTCTCTGAAGGGCTGGTTTTGTGGACATGAATTCCTTTAGCCTATTTATGTCACGGAAGATTTTTCTTGCCCCTTTGACTATAATAGACATTTTGGCTGGGTATAGTAATCTGGGTTGGCATCTGTGGTCATTTAAAACTGGGAATA
>NW_008348459.1:33667-47623 GCF_000622305.1 Nannospalax galili
ACTGTAATCCTGATGGGTTTCCCTTTATATGTTGTTGTTTCTCTTTTGCAGCTTTCAGTATTGTCACTTTGTTTTGTACTTTTAGTGTTTTTACTGTGATGTGCTATGGAGAGTTTCTTTTTTGGTCCTGTCTTTTTGGTGTTCTAAATGCTTCTTGTGTAAGTTTGGTCTTTTTACAGTGTCATACAATTCTCGCATATTCCATTCTTGTGATTTCTGAAATTTTTCATAATCTTTGCTTGAGTGGTCTAGTTCATCCACTTTAACTTCCAGTCTTGATACTGTTTTCCATTTCATTCATCCTATTGGTGAGTCTCGCTCCTGTCATTTCTAATTGGCTTAATGAGTGTTTCACTTCCTTCTTCATTTCAGCCTAAGTAGTCTCCAATATTTCTAGCTCTTTTCTGAATTCATTCAGAAGTTTATCCCTATCTTCCTTCGGTTGTTTGGTTTCTTTTTGTGTGTGTGTTCTTTAAATTTACTGAATTCTTTCATCATGTTTATAATTGTATTTTTGAGTTCCATGTCCTGCATTATCTGTAGGTGGTTTTCATTGTACTCATCTAGAGTACTATTGGTATTTGGTGGGGATACGTTATTTTGGTTTTTCATGCTATTATTTTTTCTCTGTGATTTTGACACGTGAATTTCTTTTATAGTTTCTGATTCTTGTGCGAAACTCAAGCCTTCAAGTTTAGATCTGCTTCTTTTTGTAAACTTTTTGTGTCTTTGTGGTTTACTTTTTGTGTATAAAAAGCTGGTTCCTCTAAGTTTCTGGTTCTCTTTTTTCATTTTATATTGGAGTGACCAGATTGATTTTGTCTTCAGTAGTCCCACAGGAGCCCAAGTCAGATGAGGATCAGATGCTCTCAGACTTTCTCCTAAGGTCTGGATCCCTCCAGGAAAGATTTTGGTCTCAGGAATTAGGGGGTTGAAGTGGCCTGAGAGCAGGGCCCGGGAAAGAAGATAGCTTAGGGCAGCTGGTGGACAGGCAACTCAGAGATGCAAAGGAAGATGGGGGCTGGAAGAGGCCCCAAGAGTTTCTCGGGACTGCACTGAGGAATTGGGTTGGTCTGGATGCAAAGGAATAGGAAGAGGAAAAGTCAGCCAGGAATCCAGGAAAGAGGCTTGAAGGTTGTGCAGCCCAGGGAACAGAGGGAGGTGAGGGAGGGGCCAGGACCAGCGGGCTCCTGGGGACCCCAGAAGGAACTGGGTTGGTCTGGATGCAAAGGATCAGGAAGCGGTGGTGTTTCCCTTGGTTCCTGGGGTACCAAGACAAGGAATTCCACAAGTCCCAAGCTAAGAGGAGAGATGGTTGGGGGAGATGGGAGGGTGAATGAGGCTGGGGGAGCCAAGGCACAGAGGGTGTGATCAACTTACCTGGGAGAGAGGCCTGAAGGTTGTGCAGGCCCGGTTATTTATTTTTATTTTTATGTGCATGAAGATATCGCCTGCATGTATGTAAGTGCCCTGGAGTAGAGCAATGACTGCTGAAGTCAGAAGAGAGCATCAGATACCCTGGAACAGAAGTTAGGGATTGCTTTTAGCCACCATGTGGATGCTGGGAATTGAACCCAGGTCCTCTGAAAGTGCACAGCCAGTGCTCTCAGCCACTGAGCAATCTCTCCAGCCCCTTAAATGAGTCATTTTCCATCAAATATCTGCTATTCAAATTTTAATTTTATCTGAAGAGTTATTTTTTAGATTAAGAGAAATGAAAACATTGTACACCTACACAGTGGAATATTACTAACCTGTTAAGAATACTACATTATGAAATTTACAAGTATAGGAATGGAATTTGAAAAAAAAATTATCCTGAGTGAGGTAACCCAAACTCAGAGGATGACACATGTTTTCTCTTTTATATATGGACACTAACCTTGAATTTGTATACCTGCATATTTTTGTTGGAAAATTCATAGATGTCAAAAAGGCAATATGGGCCATGGTGGCTTCCTATGTAAGGATACTGAATGCAGTAATTTGAAAGGGGGAAAAATAATGGAATAACAAATATTAAATGGGGTAGGGATGGCAGGGCAGAGCACAGGAGGAAGAATCAGGAAGGTTAACTAAATCCAGAAGACTTTAGAATAAGTCACAAAAATCTGTGTCCTTAGAAACTTTGAAAATTATATACATATCCAAGGTAAGAAAAGTTTATTTGGGGTTCCCTGCAGTGGGTGTTCACTGGCCATATCAAACAGCACAGGCTAGCCAATTTTTTAAAATGCTAGGAATGGATCCCTCTTTTTAAATTATTGACCACAGGTGGGCATAAATCATCAAACAATACTGTTTATTGCCATTGCATTTGGTTACCCTCCAGAACATGACAGTAATATTTATTGCCAAAGACACTGAAGACATATCATAGAACAAATATGGACAAATAAAGCTCGTGACCTTAAAGCTTTGTCTCTAAAGGTGAGTTTTCATAGGGCAGGTAGGTGCTGTTAATGCAGTAAGAAAATAAAGTCAGTCATCTACCTTACCCAGGATTGAGCCCTGCCAGCATAGTAATAACTGACCTGGCAAGATATAGTCACTGGTGCAATAGTGGCATGAAACTTATTGGAATAAGCAACGAATTTCTGGTGGGATTTAAGGCCAACTTCTCAAGAAGGAGTCTGTAACTGACCCTGGTATCATTGCCAACAACCTGTGACTAGACAGGTCACAGACCAATGGGGAGCACCTCCTAATAATATAGTGCTAAATAGACATAATACTTAACTACCTCCTAATGACATAATATTATACTCATAGACTAGTAATCTCTTAACTTTCACCAAAGAAGTTTCATCTTTCATCAGATGGTAATTGAAACACACACACACAACTGGACAATGTGCAGAGAATAAGGGACTGCTGAGTGCTCAGTCCTAAGTGAGTTACCTATATTACCTATACCTTCTCCCAAGGCATAGACATAATGTGGAAAAGTGCTTGAAATACTGCAAAAGTCTTAATCATATTTAGACCCCCCCCTATTTCCACCCCCTCACCATAGTTCCCCCTCCAACTGGATTTCATGCAGAAGGCCACACTGGCCAAGGTGAAGAGACTGAAGAGTATGTGTCACTGGATAAGTCTCCTATATTAAACCTTACCTCTCCAGTGTTCACAAATGACAATTTTCAGTATTTCATTGTTTTTGTTGTTGTTGATATCATTATTACAAATGATTGTCTTGTGTAAGTAAAAAAACTGTTGACAAAGAAACTGAAACAGTCATTACTGTAGAAATGAAGCAAAAACCTAATAATGACACTTTATAGTAACCTGGTTGTATTGCAATGGATACTTCCTTCATGTCTTTAAACTTTTGATACTTGAGAATTTTTGAAGAATAAAAGAATTTGGGGTCTGGAAAAATGGTTCAATTGTTAAGAGCACTGACTGCTCTTGCAGAGGACCCGGTTCAGTTCCCAGCACCCATATGGTGGCTAACAATTCTCCATAACTCCAGTTACAGGGACTCTAATGCTCTCTTCTGACCACATGGGCATTGCATGGAAAGGGTGCACTTACACACATACAAGAAATACACTAAACACATAAAAAATAATAAATACTTATGTATATACAAATATATAAATAAAGCAATAAAATAATTTGGACTATGACTTATGTATTGTATTCATGATGACAAGCATCATCATGTTTGAAGAAAGATATCTTTTCTAATGTAATGTTTTTCCTATAAATAAACGTATTTCCAAACAGCCCCCTACACATTACAGATTAGATAAGACAAGAGTTAGGAATGCAAAATGTGCCTGTGTTTTTCAATTAATGATCACTGCCAGCACATAGCATTCATTAATATGTTGAATACACTATGTTAAATGATAGTGTCCTACTTGAAGCCTTTGCAATTATTTCCTATAGTATTTTTCCACTTTCATTCTCCTACTACACATGAAATGATGATTTGCTGCATTCATAGAACTAAATCACCAATTTTCACATTTCATGAAAAAATAGTATCTTACAGCATTTTATGTCAACAACGAATTGCAGATTTTATGTTCCTTCTCACACTATGTTCTTTCAGATAGGCTATGACAGATTAACCTTGTCTATACCCTTAAATTCTGTTCAATATTTAAAGCTTCATGAGAGCATATAATGGAGCTGTTGTTAATTGCTTTTTCTCTAATAATTTGTGAATGAATTTAAAACTCTTTTCTAAAGAAGTTTCTGTTTCAATTACAGTAATTTACATCACTAGGATAACGAATATACCTGTAACACAAACAACATAATGTAAGTTTTAGTCTCATTTAAAAAATTAACATATTTGTAACTTATTCCTTCCTTATGTGTGTGCATGGGAATGAGGGCATAACTCTACATAAACATAGGCACATACAGGGAATTTGGACATAAGCCTGAGGATGTAGCTCAGTGGAAGAGTACTTACCTATCATGTCCAATGCTCAGGTTTTAATCTCAGAACTAAGAAAAAAAAATATGAGAGTATTTTGTATAAAATTAGCATTGCAATAGTTTTACACAGCTTTATTGAAATATACTTTACATAATATGAGATTCACTTACTTGAGCAAACTTCAATAATTTTACAAATTCTCACAAGGATGCAATCATCACAATTTAATTTTAGGTTCCCATGTTCGTGACTGATTCTTTCTGATCATTTGCAGTTACTCCATGTCTCTACACACACCCAGGAAAATGCTAAACAGTAGTCTGTCTTTATGTATGCATGTGCCTTGTTTAATATGAATAATAGAATTTCCTCACACAGTGTAATATAAAATTTATTTTTATTGGCCCAAGTATCATTAGTTTGTTTTCTCATAAGTGATGCCATATTCCACGTTTAAACAGATTATATTTTTATAACAAATCATAATTATTTGAGTCATTTTGAATCTAATGAATAATTTCAAAAGTGATAATTCCATTATTTTTTATGGCCATATATTTTCATTCTTCTTAGGTATGTAAGAGTGGATTTGCTGGAATGATGACAAATTAATAATCAAGAATTTAAGAAAAGGTAAGACTACAGATATGATTCAGCAGTTAAGACCACTGACTGCTCTTGCAGTGGACCTGGATTCAGTTCACAGCTCCCAATAAACAAATGTCTGTAACTCCAGTCACAGGAGATCAGATGCTGTCTTCTAGCCAACATTTGCATTGCATGCCAGGTTTACTTACATATAGTCAGGCAAAATATTCATATACATAAAAGAAAAATAAGTAGCTGAAGGCTACATGTAATAAAAATCACAGGGCTAGGCTAGAAAAATCTCCCTTTAAGTTGTTGACCAGGGTAGTTCAAGAGACTCCAAAAGTAGTATAGGCTACTGCCACAGCCCTTCATTACCTCCCAGAGCTTAAAGGTAAGATTCTATTGCTGAAGACAAAAAGTATTTCAGTCACAGCACTTAGAGCATTTGAGAAGGTGGTATTTACCATAAGGCCCATGCCAACTCAGAAAAGGGTCTACAGTGGAGCAAGGGGAATGTTCTGCAGAACAGGTCTAGACTGTGAACTGTTGGGGACTGATTACTTCTGGGTGAGGGAGAGTGGAACCTATTAACGATTTCTACATATGTTGACTAGACTTCAGTGGATGAATTTTCACTGAAAGACATGTGGATATGAATACTTGACTGGATCAGACTTAACATGTATGATTGAATACATGAGGACTGGCGGTAGAGGGGTACATGGGTAGGGAAGGGGGTCTAAATTTGATTATGAACTGTTGTATGAAATGTACATAAGCTCAATAATTTTAAAAAACTCAATAATTCAATTAGGAAACTTAGGAGAAAGTCTTTCTGGCAAAACAGAATATCAGGATTTGAAGATAAAGAAGGAAATTGGACATCTTAAGAAAAGAATATTTTTAAAAATTAAAACACAAAAAAAGAACAAGTAGCAAACCTAAAAAGACCAAATATATGAATTATAGGCATAGAGGAAGAATAAAAATCATGGTCATTGACGTAGATCAATCTTCACAGGATTCTAGCTGAAAGCATCCTTAAGGTAAGGAAAGATATAGCCATGTAGTTACAAGAGATGCAGAACACCAAATACACAGAAGCAGTAACTACCTATGGCAAATCCCATTAACAGTACTAAATAAACATGAAAAGAGACGGTACTCGAAACTGCAAAAGACAAAAAACTAGGTACATATAAAAGAAAAACCCATACAAATACCAGACAAGTTTTCAATGGAAACCTTAAACGTCAGAAAAGCCTTGTACCCCTACTTGTAAATGGCTGCTGGTATCAAAACAGATTACATTATCCTGCTAAACTATGTGTGTGCTGGATAGCTTTAGTGTTGACTTGACACACCTAGGTTGAAGGAGCCTCAATTGGGGAATTGCCGCCATTGAATTGGCCTGTGGCCATGTCTGTGAAGCATCTTCTTGATTGTTGTGTGATGTGGGAGTGCCCACCCCATTGTGGGAAGTGTCACTACCTGGGCAGGTGGGCTTATGTTGCATAAGAAAGCAGGCTGAGCATGGGCCAGGGGAGCAAGCCAGTAAGCAGTGTTCCTCCATGACCTGTGCTCCAGATCCTGCATCTAGATTCCTGCCCCGAGTTCCTACCTTGGGCTCCCTGATGAACTGTGACTTGGGAGATGTAAGATAAATAAACCCTTTCCTCCCCAAGTTGGTAGTGGTCAGACTGTTTTGTTATAGCAATGAAGAAACAAACTAGGACAATATGCCATAGTTGAAGGAGAAAGAAAACCTCCCAGGATATGAGCACTCTGAAAGAATTATGTCCACATAACCATATCTGCAAAGTAAATGGAAAGTAATAGGATGCTCTGGAAACAGGAATAAGCATATCCAAGAGGCTACAAAAAGGAAACAAAACAGGTAATAGAACTCAAATCACAAACAGAAAATAAAATGATGATAAGTAAAACACTTCCTCAAGAATAATGTAAACATTAATATGTCGACTCCCCATTCAAAAGACACAGGTCAACTCAGTGGTTATTTATATGAATATATGTATAAAGTATATATTCTATACATTATATATGTTTATATTATATATATATATATTATACATATTAGTTGCCTATATGAAACACATTGTACACTGAAGCACAGGAAATCGCAATGCCAGGCAAAGGAAACTTCCTTTTCAGTTGTTGGACAGGGTAGTCTGAGAGAATCCCAAAAAGTATATGCTATTGCCACAGTCCTTGGTTACCTCCAAGAACTTAAAAATAAGACCCTGTTGTTGAAGGCACAATTTATCTCAGACACAAAACTTGTAGCACTGGAGTTGGAACTGACCTGGAATTCTCCTCCCTGAAGAGTGCCTGGGACTTTCATAGTATCTGAAAATACTAGGCAAGCTACCAATGAAAAAAAAGTAGTTCTAACGAATTATAAAGTCTGTGAACCATAACAATGACTTGTCCTTCATATTAACTCTACTGATGCAATAGTGGCACTTATTTCTATCTTGGGGAAAATAAACAGCTGTCAAACTGGACTTATGCATTCTTGACATGATTTGGAAGAAGCACCCGTGAAATCTCCACAATATTGCTTCAACAAGATCTGAATTATGCTAAAAGTAACTGAAATGCCAATATAGATGAGGGAAATCGCTGCGTCCCACCTCTACATGAAGACCTATAGGTAACCAAGGAATCCTGAGGAAGAGAGAATCAGTTTACTCCAGGAATTGTTAGGTTATATACTCACAATTTGTCCACCCTAAATGAATGACCACATAAGCATACTAAATGAACTCAGTGCATTTATGTGTGCATATATGTATATGTTTGTGTATATGTGTATATGTATATTTATACATATATATGTAACAAATATAAAAATAATAGTAAAAAAGAGGAGAGTCAATTGAGAGGTAGTGTGGGTATAGAAGAGTTGGATGGGCACACCTGAAGGGTAGAAATGATGCAAATATAATATTCATATATAAAATGCTCACAAAAGCAATTTTTAAAAAATAAGCATGATAAAACTGGCTTGTGTATGGATATTTAGCAGAGGAAGAGAGGAATATTTTGAAAAAGATATAAGAGTTAGCTGTGGTGGAACAGACCTCTAAATCTAGGAGGAAGGCAGACGGAGGATTAGGATTAGTCATTTTTGGCTGAATAGTAGGTTTGAAGCCAACTTCAGTTACATTAAACTTTGTCTAAAAAATGTGTAAAAGATTATATGTTCATTATTTTGGTTCTTTATTTACCAGGAATATATTTGTTAGGTGTTTATTCCTGCAACAATCAGTTAAATCTAGGTTAATAAAGACAAGTTATAGGCAATTTCTTTCCAATGCAGACAAATTTTCACTAACAGTATCTAGAATTGTATAGCAGCCACCAAAATCGTGTATATAAAAATACAGGTCGATTGTATTACTTGTACACGTTTCATTGAACAGCTGTGACTTACAGGGTAAGTTATGTTAAATGGGTCAAACTAGTGTTTCACTTTCATTTATTTTTATTAGTAGTTTCATTTATTTGTAACATGTTAAAAAAGATCCACTATTCAATATAAACATTTTAGTGAGTCTTAACAAGTGCATACATTACCACCTACAGAATGTTTTGCTCTGACCTTCCTTTTTTCCTTTATAGTGTTGTAATATGATAACAAAATATAAGATAAACTGTTGACAAAATTTTCAGTAGAAAAATAAAATTTGTAAATATCCTATACTTCTGACATCAAATAAAGTTCAGCATCCTTTCAAAAGCATCCTCAGTCTGATAATTTCTCAAAACGATGCAAAGAAGTGACTGAAACCTAGTAGACTCAGAATTAATGATATTTTATTTCTGGAAATTATATTCAATGAACCCAAGAAAAGAAAAGGCACAGAGAAGAATCTGGGAGCATTCTGAAAGTGACCTTTATATCAATTTCAGAACCTCACATCTCCCTGGTAACAGGTATCCCAAAACAGCTGTGGTATTGTGTACTTATGAAGACTACCTTATCCTGTTTCCAGAGTTAAATTAATGCTTCATAATAAATATGGTTGTTACTATTTGTGTCACTGAAAACAATATCAGAACACTCTTTTGAGATGAAGAGTATATTAATTGGCCCCAAATCTTAAATATTTTACTTAACCTTATAGTTAATTTTTTCAACATACACAGAATTTCATTGTAAGTCAACTGGATGTGTCTGGGCTACATCCTGAATTACTAGGTTACTACAAGCTCTGAGTATTGCCCCAAGGGGGTCATCAATGAACAACAGACATCCTTGTCTCTGAGGAACTTCCAGATATTTAGAGCTTACCTTGCAGGAACTTGTGCAATGGCCAGGAAATATTTATTGAGACCCAATTCCTCACTCTACAAGTGGGAAGCAAAGAGCTTTATCTTTAATTGCTTAGCTGGTGCAGCCGTTAATGGCTCAGGCTCACAAATAAGATCTTCTAGTATTTTCAAAAGAATACAGTCTACTAAGTTTCTAAGGAAAATTCACTATTCAACTACTTAAGCTGCAAAATTCTTTTTTTTAAAATGTGCATAGTAGTTATTCTTTCATTATTACTATGTAGGCAACACTATTAATATAATTGTAACCATTAACTTTTCCATGGAGATTCATACATTAATATTTTAGGAGACTTGAGGAGGTCAAGTAACAAAAGTCTCAACCTCAAGAGTCACAATTACACCATCACGTAATTCTGTTTTCATATATTGGCTTTTTGAATGAGTTTACCACCTCTTTCAAAGATGGTATCATGGTCTAAATGCAAGTAAATATATTGTTTGAGGGCTGGAGGGATGCCTCAGTGGCTGAGGGCACTGGCTGCTCTTGCAGAAGAACCAAGTTCAAATCCTAACACCCATGTGGTGACTGTCAGCTGTCCTTAAGGAAAAAAAAAAAAAAGAGGAACAACCATATCTGTACTGACTAGATAGTAAGGCAACATTACGGTGCTTAATTTGTAGAAAAGGGGTGACAAAACAGTAAAAGAAGACAATCGGGAAGCTACTGTTTAATAGCCAAATTAAATTATGAAGACAAGCATTACTATTTTTATTTTTTTAGCTATACCAACTCTCGGATATATACCTAATGGATTCTTTTAACTTTTTTCAATCTTTTCAAATCAACTTTATTTAAATATATTTTGCATTATACAAGGTATACCCACAGCTCAATGTGTTTGACAAATATATATTCCTGCGGAGTCTACAACTTCAATCAAATTATAGGTAGATTTTCAACACCCCAGAGAGCTCCCCTAGTGTGGCACAGTCTCTTTGCACAGAGATAGAGATTAATGTGTTCTCAGTTCTATTGTTGAAGATTTGAAGTTTAGCCTCGCTCTTTTATTTTAATTATTTATTTAATAACCACATAATTCTAAGAAGCATTTCATTACAGCATTAACATATTCAGTAACAATTTCCAGAGCAAATATCTCTTTCAAAATTGGATGTAAATTTTTAGGTTCACAGTTGAATTAATACAGGTATACATTATTGAACTCAGTATAAACCCTATAAAACATAAAATTAAATGAAATTTTTAACCTTTAAAAAGAATCTCCATTTCATTTTAAAATATACTATTTCATACAGAAAAACCCATTTTTAATGCAACTAACAGATTTTGCATATGCATCTTTAATCTCTATGTATTATGACTAGTCACAGTCAGTTATTTTCTGAGATCCACCTGATATAAAACCATTGGGTAGATTTCAATGGTAATGTGTTCCACCTCTACTAGTTAATATGGAGCAAATTTTTATGCTTCTTCCTCAAATAAAACATTTCTTTATTTGTTGATTTTTTTTCTGTGTATTTCATGTGGAACATCCCAAATTATCTTATTCATCTATATACCCACATCCTAAAAGGAACCCTGTCATAGTTCCCGGGCCCCAATCTGGAGCCCATATACTCTATAATCCCTGTTACTGTCCACTGTGTTGTCACCACCCCCAGCCATTCTACAGTGGTTGTCCATCCACTGAATCTAGTCAGCTTAACTAGAGCTCCGTGTTTTAGGAAGATCAACTCATCCTCATCTAGCAGCAATTAGTTACCAATATTTCTTTAGATAAGATTCGGATCTGCTGTTCATTTTTCCAGTTCTGTGCTGGGTTACAGTTTAGGAGACCCTTGGGCCACCCTTGCCAACAACTCAAAGATAGGTATCACTTGTCTGGAAATGTTTGTTATGTAGCTTATTAGCCATACACATGGACTCTTAAAGAATTATATGGACCCCTTTAATCTTTGGTTATACATTCCTTTTGGTGTATAAGACCATACAGTTAGCCAAGATAAACCAATTTATTTTTACTCTTAATGTTGTTTGAGGATCTGTTCCTCAGGGGTCACATGGACTTGAGAGGAGCCCCTGGTTCCTTTCTTTTAACAGTTCCGTCTAAGTGAAGATAAGTCAAAGTCCTACTTGACCAAGGCTGGCTTCACTTAGAAGCATGGAGGAAATGTTTCCTTTGTGTTGACCCTCCTCTTTGTAGACTGGACACTCGTTCAAGTCCATTTAGTGGGGTCTCCATGGCCTCCATAATCAAGAGGACAGATGATGCACCACAGTTACAGGACATTTTGAGAGATGATCATAGTTCCCTGAAGCATAGTTGACCTAGGAGTTCAAGGAGCAAAAATTGTCCTTTATGTGTCTCTGACCAAATTATCATAGGCCTTAAAGTATGGCTGTCTGACATTCCAGAATGTTAGTTACAATAGTCTGGTACTTTTAATTATAATGTGCTATGAAGATAAAGCTTGGGCAAAGACCAAATATTCTCAGATAAACATTGCCTAGACATGTATTATATTCCTTTATCTAGTTGTATGTATAATTTATCAGTAGGTTGTTCTATTAATATGGTTCCCTCTGGTTTTTAAAACTAGCTAGGCATTATTTATCTGTCACATTTCCTAACCCTTCCACTGTAGTTTCCCCATTTAAAGTGGCCCCATTTTTCTTATTTCTCAAAAATGTCCTTCTCCTATGGTTTCACCTCTCTTGAGCTCCTTTTTTTCTTTTTATCCACAAGATTCCCTCCCTGCCCTCTTCCCTTAAAATAATCCCATTTTTATCCATATCTCCATTATTAATGCCTGTTTCCTACTGTTCTTCTCTTTTAGATTCTTTCTTTTCCATTATCTCCCTGATTCCTTTTCATTATCCTGGTGTCTGTAGTTTTGTCTGGATACATACTCACCAGGATTTGGTGCCAGGATCCACATAAAAGGGAGAACATACATCTTTTGTTTTTCTGAGTCTGTGTTACTACACTTAGTATAACAGTTTCTAGTTCCATCCATTTACCTGCAAACTTCATGATTTCATCTTTCTTTACTGCTGAGTAAAATTCCATTGTATAAATGAATCACATTGTCATTATGAACTCATCAGTTGAGGGAAACTTAGGTTACTTCCATCTCTTAGCTATTGTGAAAAAAGCAGCAACAAACATTGGTGTACAAGTGTTTCTGCAATAGGATGAGTTTTGGGGCATATGCCAAAGAGTGGTATAACTGGGTCAAATGGTAGGTTCATTTTTACTTTTTTAAGAGTTCTCCACATTGTTTTCCATAGGGGCTGAAGAAGTTTGCAATCCCACCAACAGTAGATGAGCTTTCACCTTTGCCCAAATCCTCTCCAACATTTAGTATCATTTTTTCTCAGATCTTAGCCAGTCTGACTGGGGTAAGATGAAATCTTAAAGTGATTTTAATTTTCATTTCCACAATTACTAAGATGCTTCTTAGCCATTGTTATTTCTTCTTTAGAGAACTCTCTGTTCAGCTTCTTAGCCCACATTTCAATTGGGTTACTTTCTTTCTTGATTCTTTGCTTTTGAGTTTGTTATACATTCTGGGTGTCAAACCTCTGTCAGATATGTTGCTGGTGAATATTTTTTCCCATTCAATGGGTTTTCTCTTCACTTCCTTCATTGCTTCTTTTTATGTACAGAAGCTCTTTAGTTTAATAAGGCCCCATTTGTTGATTCTTTACCTTGTTTCCTGAGCATTTGACGTCCAGTTTAGAAAATAATTTCCTTGTAAGTTATTGCCAATATTTTCTTCAAAGAGTTTCAGATTTTCAGGCTTCACACTGAGCTTTTGATTCATTTGGAGTTGACTTTTGTGCAAGGAGAAAGATAAGGGTTTAGTTTCATTCTTCTTCAGGTGGAGATCCAGTTTTGCCTGTACCATTTGCTAAATGTGCTGTCTTTCCACCAGTAAATGTTCTTGGCCCCTTTGTCAAATATCACATGGCTGAAATTTCATGTGCTCATATTTGGGTCTTCAATTTTGTACCATTGATCTACAGGTCTATTTTTCTGCCAGTACCGTGATGTGTTTATCACTATAGCTCTGTAATACAGTTTAAAATCTGGTATAGTAATCGCTATAGCATTGCTCTTAGTGCTCAGGGTTGTTTTGGCTATCAAAAATATTTTGGGGTTCCATATGAATCTTAGGATTTTTTTTCCAATTTTGTGAAGAATGTCATGGGGATTTTGATTGGCATTTCAGTGAATCTATAAATGGCTTTTGGTAGGATGGTCATTTTCACAATACTAATTCTTCCAATCCATGACTATGGGAATTTCTTCCATCTTCTGGTCTCTTCCTCAATACCGTTCTTTAAAGATTTAAATTTTTCATTGTAGAGGTCTTTTTTTTTGTCTTTGGGCAGGTTTATTCTGAGATTTTTCTTTTTTGAGGCTACAATGAAAGGGAATGTTTCCATGTACTCTTTCTTTGATTGCTTGATACTGGTATATAGTAAGGCTACAGAGTTTTGTAGATTAATTTGGTAACCTGCCATGTTACTGAAAGTGGTAACCATTTCTAGGAGTTTTCTGGTGGAATTTTTGGCATCTCTTAGGTATAATGTATCATCTGCAAAAGGGGATAATTTGACCTCTTTTTTT
>NW_008348459.1:49309-66177 GCF_000622305.1 Nannospalax galili
CATCTCTTAGATATAATACATAATTTGCAAAAAGGGATAATTTTATTTCTTCTTTTCCAATTATTACTCCTTTAATTTCCTTCTCTTCTCTTATTGCTCTTGTAATACTTTCAAGCACTATTTTAAAGAGGAGTGGAGATAGGGAACAGCCTTGCCTGATTCCTGATTTTAATTGGAATGCTTCCAGTTTTTCTCCATTTAGAATGATGTTGGCTGTTGGTTTGTTGTATATGGCTTTAATTATGTTGAGGTCTGTTCGCTCAAGTCCAATTCCCTCTAGGACTTTGGACATAAATGGATGTTGAATTTTGACGAAGGCCTTCTCTGCATCTATTGAGATGACCATGTGGTTCTTGTATTTGAGTCCATTTATATAATTTATGACATTTATCGATTTATGTGTATTGAACCATCCCTGCATCTCTTGAATAAAGCCAACGTGAGCATGATGGATGATCTTTTTGATATTTGTCTGTCTGTGCTTTGCAGGAAATTCTCCCTCCATTTCTTTTTGAATAAATTAAGTAGTATTGGATGTAGATCCTCTTTAAATATCTGGTAGAATCCTGCTGTAAAGCCATTTGGTCCTGGGCTTTTTTTAACTGGGAGGTTTTGTATTACTGTTCTAATTTCCTTATGTGTTATGGGTGTGTTTAAGCTGTTAATATCCACTTGGTTTTGTTTTGGTGGTTCCCATGCTTTTAGATACCCATCAGTTTATTTTAGGTTTTCAAATTTAGTAGCATATAGGTTTTTAAAGTATTTCCATATAATGTTCTGGATCTTTTTGGTGTCTGTTCTGATGTTTCCCTTTTCATTTCTGATTTTGTTGATTTGGAGGTGCTCTTTCTTTTGCTTAACTCTGCTAGCCATCTGTCAATCTTGTTTATCGTTTCAAAGTACCAGCTTTTGGATTCGTTGATTCTTTGTATTGTTTTCTTTGTTTCTATTTCATTATTTTTTTGCTCTGATTTTTGTTATTTCTTCTTTTCTGCTGGGTTTGGGTTTCATTTATTTTTGCTTTACAGGTTTCTTGAGTTGCAGTGTTTAGTTATTTATTTTTGTTCTTTCTGTATTTGTTTGTTTGTTTTTTGTTTTTTAATGTAGGCACTTAGAGGTATAAACTTCCCTCTAAGGACTGCTTCTTTCAATGTATCCCAGAGCATTTATTGCATTCTATTGTCCTTTTCATTTAGCTCCAGGAATACTTTTATTTTTTTCTCAATTTCTCCTTTGACCCATTCATCATTTGGGAGTGTGTTGTTTAATCTCTATGTGTTCATGTAGTTACTAGGTTTTTTTCTGTTGTTGATTTTAAGCTTTATTGCATTGTGGTCTGATAGAATGCATGAAATTTTTTCAATCATTTTGTGTTTGTTGAGGCTTGTTTTGTGCCCCAGTATGTGTTCAATTTGGAGAAAGTTCCATGAAGTGCTGAGTAGAAAGTATATTCTTTGGTGCTTGGGTGCAATATTCGGTAGATGTCTGTTAGGCTCATTTGAAGTATGGTGTGTTTAATTCAGATCTCTGTCTCTAATTCTCCTTCCCATTGATTTATCTAATGGAGATAATGGGCTACTGAAGTGCCCCACTATTAATGAGTTGGGATTAATCTCAGTCTTGGAATCCTGTAGTACTGATTTTACGAAGTTGGGTGCACCAGAGTTTGGTGAATATTTATGTTCATGATTGCACTATCTTCTCAGTCAATTGTTCCTTCGATCAGAATCAAGTGGCCCTCTTTACTTCTTATGATAATTTTCAGTTTAATATCTATTTTTTCAGATATTAGGATTGCAACGACAGCTTTTTCCTTAGTATCATTTGCTTGATATATTTTTCCCATCCTTTCACCTTAAGGTAGTGCTTGTCCTTGAAAGTGAGATGAGTTTCTTTTAGAAAACAAAAAGATGGGTTTTGTTTCTTAATCCATTTAACTAGTCTGTGTCTTTTGACTTGGGAGTTCAGTCCATTGGTATTTAAAGTTATTAATGAAAGATGTGTATTGATTACTGTCATTTTTATTTCTCTTCACATTCTTCGTGTAGCTTTCCATTTCCATAGTTATACCTTCAGTAATTTTTTCCATAAACCCTTGGTATAGTCGTTCCTTTCGTCACCTCTTTTATTTCTTCAAGAACTCTCTGAAGGGCTTCTTTTGTGTGCATGAATTATTTCATCCTATTTATGTCACAGAAGATTTTTTTCTTCCCCTTTGACTATAATAGATATTTTAGCTGGATAATCTGTGCTGGCATCTGTGGTCATTTAGAACTGGGGATATTTTGGTCCATGCTCTTCTGGATTTCATAATTTGTATTGAAAATTCAACTCTAATTCTTATGTACTTTCCTTGATATGTAAGTTGTTTTTCTTTTGCAGATTTCAGTATTCTGTCTTTGTTCTGTATGTTTAGTGTTTTTACTATGATGTGCTGTGGAGAGTTTCTTTTCTGGTCCTGTCTATTTGGTGTTCTATATGCTTCTTGTATTTGTATAGGTACATCTTTCTTTAATTTGGGGAAAATTTTTCTACAATTCTGTTGACGATCTGGTCCATCCCATTATCCTGAGATTCTTCTCCTTCCTGTATACCTATGATTCATAAGTCTGATCTTTTTATGGAGTCACACAATTCCATTATTGTGTTTTCTTAAATTTTTCATAATCTTTGCTTGAGTGGTCTCAATTGTCCACTTTATCTTCCAGTCTTGATATTGTTTTCCTTCTCTTTCATGCTATTGTTGAGGCTTTCTCCTGTCATTTCTAATTGTCTTAAAGAGTGTTTCACTTCCTTCTTCATTTAAGCCTGAGTATTCTTCAATATTTCTCTTTTCTGATTTCATTCAGAAGTTTATCTTTGTCTTCTTTCATTCTTTGATTTTTGTGTGTTCTTTAAATTCACTGAATTCTTTTTATCATGTTTATAATTGTTCTTTTGAGTTCCATGTTTTGTGTTATCGTTAGGGCACTCTTATTGTACTCTTTTAGAGGACTGATAGTACTTGGTGGATGCGGGGTGTTTGAACAAGTGACCCCCGTGCAGTGATGATTGCAGAAAGTAAGTGTGCCATTCACCAGCCCATGCCACACCCAGTACCGGGAACACTCAGGTGCAATGGGGAGCCAAGTCAAGCAGGGACTCATTTATTGCAGGCATTACAGAGTTTATAAAGGCATCTGGAAATCCCCCTCCCCCTGAGGGTGTATCTTAAGGATGGTCACACACTGATCATGCACTCCTCTGCAGTGCGGAAGCATCCTTCAAACTTTTAAAACAAGTCAGGCCATGCCCCAGTAACTTCCTCTCGGACCTCTGCAAGGTGGGGCCTTTAGGTCCCCACATATCCCCCTTTTAGTTTTATTTTAAGACCAGACTGACTTTATTTCACATATTACCCATCTCATAGACAGCTCGCTGAGGAGAGATGGCTGTCTCCTTCCTCTATTCTTATGCATTTTTTTCCTGTCTTAGGTTGTGTCACCTCTAACCAAGCCTTGCCCGTCATTGAACCATGCACCTGGCCATGTGCGTGTCCTGTTTTAGGAGTGCTTTTCATGGGACATCTTAACCTTCCTTGGCTAAAAATGCATCATGATTAAGGTCAGCCGCGTGGGTAATGTCAGCCTGTGACAGTTTTAGTTTCTGCCTAACTCGGTTAGCCAAGAATGGGCAACTGGAGGGGGTATATTCCTGGGGGAGTCCGTAATCATGAGGACGTGGGCCATGGGTGTTCCAAGGGTCCTCTGTCACCAAATTATCTGGTAAAGACACTTAAAGATAAGCATTATCAAGAGAAACAAAGCAATTCATGGCATAGGACAAGTTGAAATACTTCTAAGAAAATGTGCCTTTTAGCCAATCAGCCAGTTGTCAAAGAGGCTGACTGACAATGAAGCCAAGGAACTGGGTCCTTCACCACAGATAGATATAAATAAAGAGAGGAATTTTGTCTCAGGAACTATTGTCCATGGACCATCATGCTAGTCAGTCAGATCCTGGCCTACCCACTTAAGGTTTTCACAGGCACACGTATGGGGTTTGAATCTCCTATAGGGTAGACATACCCAAAGCCTCGACCCATGGTTAGAAAAGGATCTAGCCCTTTCCATTGCCCCATAATGGGGTCCTTCCATCTTACCAGCACCTCATGTCTCTGCTCCTGTCATCCCCAATGCTTCTGAAACTGGGATTCCAACTGATCTTTTTGAAAATTAAGAACATTAATAGTGAATAAGGCCATACCCAACTGTTGGTGGGGGCTTATTCTTCCTTTTTGTTTTTTTTAATTGAATTTTTAGGTTTTGAAGGTTGCATTCTACAATGTATTGACCTTGGGGATTGTATGGAATTCCTGTATTGTGTTGAATTCCCCAAAGTGAAAAGAAATCTTGTAAATTTTTACTCACAAAACATTGTCCATTATCAGTTTTAATTCTTTGGGGCAATCTGTACATAGCAAAGCACTAGAGAAAATGAGACTGAGCATGTCTAGACTTCTCTCCTGTATGAGCGCTAGCCCAACAGGCATGTGAGAATGTGTCGATGGACACAAAAATATACTTCAGCTTTCCAAAAGGAGCACAGTGCGTGGCATCCCTTTGCCACAAGGAATTGGGCTTGAGTCCCCTGGGGTTTACCCCTGGCTGTTGCAGAGGTGGTATCTGTCTTGTCTGCCTCTGCATTTCCTTGGGATAAAAGCCCAGGCAATCCTTGGTGCCCCCTTAAGATGCTGTAAGAAGATAAGGGCTTCTCTCTCTTTAAGGAGCGTACAAGTCTGAATACTGTCAGAAAGAAATGGCCATGAGTTCCTTGAATTGAGCTGAGCCATCACAAGTGTGGACATATCATTTTAGTTTTTCATTTGCCCCCGGGTATACTACTACCACTACATTTCCAAACTGCCCCCTTCAATGAAAACATTGTAGGCTCTCACTAAGGGCTGCCTCAGACCAGGGATTTGGCAAGCATTGCTGCCAGCAGGGCTGTAACACTTGGGGGCAGGGTGGATCCCCAGCCACTGCCAAAAGAATGGGAAAGCCCACACCGCCCCGAGCCACCTTCCCTGAACCGGGCCTTCCCAGAGTCAGTTGCAGTTCACCACCCACGGTGGTTATTTTCATTTTTTGTTTTGTTTTTTTTTTTTTAAGGTGCCCAGCGGCTGCTGCCAGTCACCAGCTGGGGGCAGTCCCCCATCCAGCTTTTGCCCAGGCCCCTGACTCACGCATGCGTTAGTTCAAGGATGGTCAGGAGGGCAGCTTTTACTGCCAACCCCGTGCGCTCTGCTCCGTCCCACCCTTCTGAAAAAGGCACCCATGGGTCCTGTGTTCATGGGTCCCAGGAAGCCCTGAAGCTGGCCAGGGCATGCCCGAGGTGCCGCTTTTTACTTTGGCTGCTTTTGGTTTCACTTCTGTTGCATTTCTGGATTCTTCCTCAAACTCTTCCCATCATTCCCATGTACCCCCAGTAAAAACAGTAACCCCAAGTAGCCAGGGAGACAAATGAATAGCCTCTGCCCAAACCTTTTGAGCTACCAGATCTGACAGATTCAATCCCCTACTTTTAAGCATATCTCTAAGCACTTTAACTGCTGGGTCCTCAGGCTTATTAGTTGTGAAGCATATCTCTCAGTGCTTTAAGTGCTGTGTCTTCAGGCTTATTAGTTGCATTACCCATCTTTTGGATCTCACTTACCCCGAACTCTCGATTGGACCCTATCCATTTTTCTTCTGTCTTTCTTCTTTCTTTTCTTCTTTTCACCTTCCTTTGAGCGCCACACTGGGAACCAGTTGCGGGGGATTCGAACCAGCAACCCCCGGCCAGTGATGATTGGGTATGAGTAAGCACACCTTTCACCAGCCCACACCACCCCCAGTGCCAGGAACCCTCAGGTGCAACGGGGAGCCTAGTCAAGCAGGAACTCATTTATTGCAGGTGTTACAGAGCTTATGAAGGAATCTGGAAATACCCCTTCCCCCCTGAGGGTGTATCTTAAGGATGGTCACACGCTGATCACGCACTCCTCAGCAGTGCAGAAGTATCCTTCAGACTTTTAAAACAAGTCAGGCTGTGCCCCAGTAACTTCCTCTTGGACCTCTGCAAGGTGGGGCCTTTAGGTGTGGGTATATATTATTTTGATTTTTCATGTTACTGTTTTTTCTCTCCTACTTTACATGTGGATTTCTTTTGTAGATTCCTGTTCTTGTGTGAGACTCAAGACTCCCTTTCTTGAATTTAGGTCTGCTTCTTTTTGTAAAGTTTGTATGTCTTTGTGCTTCAGGTTTTCTCTTTGATTTTATATTGGAGTTGCCAAATTGCTTTCATTTTGATGCTTAGGAGTTTTTCAAAGTTTATGTGCCTCTATGCTTCAGGTTTCCTCTTGATTTTTTATTGGAGTTGCCATATTGCTTTCATCTTGCTGCTTAGGTGTTCCCACAGAGGCCCAAGTTGGATGAGGATCAGATGCTCTCAGACTTTCTCCTAAGATTTTGATCCTTCCAAGAAAGATCCTGGCTCCCAGGAATGCAAAGGAAGTGGGGGCAAGAGAGGTCCGAGAGCTCCTGGGTGCTACAGGGAGGAATTGCATTGGTCTGGATGAAAAGGATCAGGATGCAGTGGAGAGTTTGGGTCAAGAGGTCAGTCCAGAGGTTTGGGGTGCCAAGATAGGAAATGTACCAGTCGCCCTGCTAGGAGTAGAGATAGGGTAGGGGAGCTGGGGTGGTGAATGAGGCTGTGGGAGTCATAACATTCTACCTCCTGTTCCCAGAGCTTACTGACTATCTCAATATATAAAATGCATTCAGCCCAACTTCCAAAGACTCCATAATCTTTAACAGTAATAGATTTTGTAGCACAGAATAAAGGAACAATATGAAAGACGGAAGGCAACCATGCTTAACCTCAGAAAAGACTGAAGCTGGGAAATTGTTATACATATACATATATATTACATATAATTTTTATTTTATGAGTAAGTTGCCTCCTTGTAAGTAAGTTCAGCCCTGTCATGCAAGGCCTGTGAAGGTCAGAAGAGGGTGTTGGATACCCTGATACTGGAGTTGAAGATGGTTGTTTGCCATTATATGGGTGCTGAGAATTAAACCTGGGTCCTCTACAAAAGCAGCCAGTGACTCTTAACTGCTGAACCATCTTTCCAGCCCTCAAGCTCAGAAATTTTTGACCACAAAAGCATGAAAATCACATTTTAGTGTCTCTGAAAAACACTTGTTCATTGCCTTTCAGTTCTTAGTAATTAGTGCTTTATTAATAGTATGCTAAATCATCTGTATAATTTAATCTGTACAATTACTGCATGATGTTTTGAAAATTGTTATTTGAAGTAGATGAACACCAAAGTTACAATTTTACCACTGAAAGAAATGAGTAGCTAATGTATCAAAGCTTCCACATACAAATGTGTAAGTCACATCTTCAAAGTTCATTATTTGGTAATGAGGAAAATTCAAATAAGAATTTGAAAAATATGAACAGATTTATTAGCAATAATTCAAGTTAAGATAATATATTAGCTCTTATAAAATTATATGCATTTTGATTGTGTAACTAATTTTATTTGGAAAATGGATATTAAATCATGTACATTCCCACTTAATTGTTATTGCAAAGCATTAACATTATTCTTGGAATAAAAATGTTTCATTTTGGGGCTAGAGAGATGACTCAGTGGTTAAAAGCACTGACTACTATTGCTGAGAACCTGGGTTTGATTCCCAGTACACATTTGGTGGCTAAAACCCATCATCCTTTAACTCCAATTTTAGGGGATTTGATGCCTTCTTCTGACCTCTGCAGGCATTGCATGATACAGATGCACTTACATACATGCAGGTAATACATTCCTACACATAAAAAATAATAAATGAAATAGGTTTTTAAAATGGATTATTATTTGTGCCATTATGTAATTTAGCACATAAAAATCTAAAAATTAATTCATATTGGAAAATATTTAGTATATTTTGTGTTAATTTATAAAGTGTTACTTATAGTAATAATTATATTGTGTTCAGAATTAGTAATTTTCATTCATCAAAGTCACTGTTTGTATGTGAAATACTATATATGAAAAATTATATATTCATCCAAATAGCTAACATTGAAAAATAATAAACCAACGTTAAAAATTTAATATGATAAATACCACACATTTCACTTGAATTGAAAAATGAGTTAAATTCTGAATTTAGTGAGATTAAATAAGAAGCTTTGAGTATTTTTTTAAATTTTGAGCTATTCTGTGAAAACAGATTTTGCATTCATTTAATTCATCTCCAATATTGTTGCCACAATGCAAAATGCAGTTAGATATGCTTAAGTGTTAAACCCAAAGACAAAATTAAATCATTCAATTTAAAATTTTTTAACTAAAATCTGAGCTATATAATTTTACAAAGAAATGGGAAATGAATAAAATATATTTAAAATTGTTATAGTGTTATGATTATGTCACATATTTATTCTTAATGCAGTCTTCATATATACAAACCATTTAAAATGATTGGATCTACACATGAATAATAAATGTACAATAGAGACCAAATTATCTTATTAGCCACTCAATAGGAAGAACAGACTCATACATAAAATACATAATGTCTACAGCCAGAAAACAGGATCAATTCTTTCATGCATTGAAACAGCAAAAAAAAGTTTTATGAGTTGGTGATTAAGGTTTCCATAGACAAAAGATCCAAGCAAGACACTTATTTAAAAAGGATAAATTTAGTGTTTAAATACAAAGAATTATATGGCACAATTTCAATAAATCTCAAATTATTAATGTTATTATTATTATTCATTAGACAATGATTCATATAGGATCCTATTATGTAGAACAAGCTGGCCTATAACTTACAGTCTTCTTACCTTAACACAAATGCAATTGTTTCAGATGTAAGCCAACATATATATTTAAATGCATTTCAGATCTAATGCAAAAATTCCTTTACCTAAAAAACATCCAAATATAAATAGAATTGTTCTGTATTTCATAGTCAAAGATTTTGAAAATTGACAATGTCAGGATTTGATGTCTTTCATAATTCAAATAATCACTTTTCAAATACACATACAAGAGTGATATTTATTTATTGTTCAGAAATTTGAATATGATTAGACAATATTATGCAAGGGAGGATGAGGTCACTAATACAGAGGAGAAAAATGCTATTGTATAGGGGTAAGTTTGCAGTTAAATGAATATGACCAGCCAATTCAAAAGAGAAATTAACTTTATGAACAAGAAATATACAACCAATAGGAAGTACATATTTAATTAAAGAACCGTATTCATTTTTGCATTTATATTGCCAAAATATTTTTGCGCACTTCAAATAAATTGACCTACTTCTGAAAAGGTGTTGAAAACACAGTCTTATTCTTTTCTCTTACTACAAAATAAATTCTGGAAAGATACGGTTTTGTTGCTTAAAATTATTCAGCTTAAAATACAATAGTGAAATCAATAGAAGGTTAAAATCAATCCACCCGGAAGCTGCTTCCACAAAAACTTCAATAATTTTCTATATCAATTAATTTTTCTAAAATGAATTTTTCTAGAGCAATAGAAATGCCTATATAAGTTGAGAAGCTATTATTTTTGTTTATTACACAGCTAGACTTATACAAATGTCCACAGCAAAGTCCCAAAACTAAGGGATGATTTTCATACTGGTTTCAGCTTCACTTTAAGTAGATTAATCATTTTTCCTGCCATTACTAATCTGTTTTTTTTTTTTTTTAACTTTTTGATCTTTTTGAGACAAGGCCTTCCTATAGCTGCAGCTCTCCTGGAACTCACTATGTAGACCAGGCTGGTCTTGAACTCACAGAGATCCACCTGCCTCTGCCCCTGGAGTGCTGGGATTAAAGGCTTGTGCCACCACACCTGGCTACTAATCTGTTTTTTAATCTCTTCTATCTAGCATTACAAACTTGATTAAGTAGAGCAAATAAATGGTCATTCTGAAAGGCTGAAAAAGCAGTATTGACCAAAATATTTTAAAATAATATATTTCCTACAGAAATGGCATTTTCATAGAAAGTTTTGACAATAATAATAACAACAATAATAATATCTGGATCTGATAATTATCAGCTATTTGCTTCCAGTGTTTTTCCAAAAATGAAAGCATTTGAATTACAGTGTCATTTAATATCCCTATTTTTGGCAGATGACCTTCTTAGTGAGAATGGGGTGCTGAAATCACACACTATCACTGTTATGATGAATCTGTGGCTTTACATGTAATAGCATTTGGTTTATGACATTGGGCACATCTCTGGTGCATATATGTTTACAATTGAAATATCCTATTAATGGATTGATCCCTCAATAAGCATGGAGTCAAGTTCTCTATTTTTTCTGACCAGTTTAACTTTGAAGTACAAATTATCAGATATGAGAATTGCACACCTACTTGTTTTATAGTTTCATTTGAATGGAATGACCTTTTCTCATTTCATTTCATTTCTTTTCTTTTCTTTCTTTTTTTTTCATATTGAAGTACTGTATTTGATGATGAGGTGTATTACTTGAAGGAAGTAAAATGAGATGTATCCTGATTTCTTATCCAATTTTCTCAACTGTATTTTAATTGAGAGAATTTAGACTATGAGTATTCAAAGTTATTATTGTCCCAGTATTGTTTATTTATGCCATGTGGTCTCTTGGGAATATTGAGCCTGCTTTCCAGGCTCCTGCTTCTTCCAGCTTCCTCTGTAGAGCTGTAGTGAGAAATACACATCATTTCCATGTGGTTGGACAAAACAAAATATGATCACTTTCATTGTGGAGGATATAAAACTTTGCATACAGCTTTCTTTATTTTACACATTACTTGACTTTTTTTTCTTCCACCATAAGAATCTAATTCTGTGTTTGGTTTCTTTGGCTTTTAATTGTAACTTGAAAGGGTTTGCCACCTTTGAAACCCTGGAAAAGTTGCATTTTTCTGTTCTTTTTTATTTAGAAAGGACTTTTTTTCTTAAAATTCTGTCTTTATTTGGTAAATATGATTGATCATCTTGACATTTTATTTCTTTGTAGCTATGAAACTTATTTTCTGGAAACCCCAATTTATAGTTGCATTTCTGTTTTATGATTTTATGTACAAAGACTCCCTGTGACTCATAACTAAGTATATCAGCTCTCAGATGAGCTTTCAATATATCATGTTTTTCTAAGGACTTTGTTTTAGCTTAGCTTTCTCCAATTATGGAATGCAAGGCAAAGTCATAATTTATTTTACAAAATAGAACCCAATTCTCCCAAAAGAACAAGTAGATAAAGAATTAAAAATGGATAAATGAAAATCAAATCATAGATTATACTACTTTCAATGTAGTAGACAGGAAGATTAATTAGAACACAGCAGTGGAGTTATCTGAAATAACATGTTGCATGCATCACAGTCTGCCCAATACAAAGAGAATGTTCTCCTCTCTCCTACAACCCTACTCCTCTGTGTTTGGTCTTAGCATTTTACACCTTATGATTCCAGGATTGCCATATCTATGCCTAAGACATTTCTCATTTAATGACAGTGATAAACAGTCTTCAAATTAGAAAGCTAGAGATACCTGCTGCAGTTATTAAAAGATGTTACCAGTCTACCTAATTGAAGACAAAAAAACAAAAAAACTCAGTGGCAAAAACCAAATGAGGGCTTAAATAATGGGAGGTAGCTATTAATTATCCACATCTGAATCCATTCCTCTGTCTTATACCAAGTTCAGTAATAAATTATTTTTTTCTAAGGTGATAGGCAGGCTTTTCTCTATGATCTATGACCTCTCTAGTCTTGTGTATTTTGCTGTGTTTATAGTACCATACATGAATTCTCATCCAGTGGGCAGGTTTAAGTACAGTTTCATAGCTGTTGATTACCTTCTAGATAATAGTGCCTCTTGTGCAGGAATAGAAATAGTTTGCTGTGCTGCTCATGTTGTGATTGTCAGCAATTAGAGAAATGTAAATCAATTAAAAATCAATATTTCATCTTACCCCACTTAAAATGGCTAAGATCAAGAAAACAAATGGCAGGTAATGCTGGAAAATGTAGGGAAAGGAGAAATGTCATCCACTGTTGGTGGGATCACATACTAGTGAAACACTGTAGAAAGCAGTATGAAGAACTAGTAAAAAACTAAAACTAAAGGTACCATGTGATCTGGCATGTGATCTGGCTATACCACTCAAAGTATCCAAAGGACTCACTCTACTATAGAGATACTTGTGCATCCATAGATGTTGCTGCTGTTTTAACAATATCTAAAAAATGAAAAAAATTACTAATTGTCCCATAACTGATGAATAGATAATGAAAATTTACATAATGGGGGTTTACTCAGTGGTAACGAATAATAAAATCATGAAATTTAAAGGTTAATGGATTGAACTCGAAACTGTTATACTAAGTGAAGTAACACAGACTCAGAAAACAAGTGACATATATTCACTCTTATTTCTTGATCTTAGCTCCAAGTCTTTATATGTGAGCGTGTATCCTATTTTCACTCTAGGAGTAACAAAAATGGAAAAGAACCATGGGAGTAAAGGGGAAGAAGGAACCCAAGAGATGAAAATAGTTACAGACAATGTTAACGAGGGAGAAATGGGGATAATGGGGTATTTAACTCAAAAGGGAGAAAGGAGTGTTATACATGGAACCACGTGGGTAAGGGGGAAGAAGGAGTGCCAGAGAAAGGGATAATAGGAGAAAGGTATTATCAAGGGGGAAATGGGGAAAATGAGGGTACTTTAACTGGGGAAAGAGGAAGGAGGTTTTAACAAGAGAGAGAAGATAATGATTAGGTGGTATGAAAATCAGAGAGAAATGTATTAGTTCAAAAGCCTATTGAAAAACATAGACACACACACACACGTGTGTGTATGTGTAGTACATGTGGATAGCTGAAGGTTATATAACATAAAACACAGTGCCAGTCAGAAAAAACCCTTTGAGTTACTGGTCAAGGTATTCAAAATATTCCCAAAATAGCACAGGTTGTTACCACAGTCCTTAATTGCCTCCCCAGAACGTGAAGGTAAGACACAATTGTTGAAGACAGGACATATTTGAGACACAGAACATGAACCAATGGACCTGAAATTGATCTGGCAGCTTCTTTCCTGAAAAGGAGTTGTGTACCAAAATGTCTGTTTCCTCCAAGGGGCAAGGCCTGCTGCCGAGAATTGACTCTGGAGGGGCTTCTATGAGCCATCTTGTGACTGAAGCTGCCAGCAGCCGGATGTGGCAGCAGGGGTAGAGAAAAAGATGGCCCCAGCATCTCACCCAAGTAGACATAAGAGGGGGCATTTACTGACCTGGGTCAAGACTGTGGGCCTGAGACGCATGGGCAAAAGTTAACGGAGACTGTGGGCTGGCTCGGAGGTGATCAGAAACAGCAGACCTAGCCCTGCCAAGCTGGGTGCAGGGTGTGCAATTTCTATGTGTCCTCCAATTTACCCCCTCCCTAACCAGGGGCATAAACCATAATAAATTCACATAGAAATATGTTATATGTTTTGTCTGATCGTGCAAGAGACCCTGAGAGAACTCTGCCAACAGTAGTTCTCATGGCATCAGAGGACATTATGCAAGCTACTAATGGGGGAAAAATAAATAAATCAATGGTGCAGCACAGCTGTAAAGAAATAAACTTTTTTTAAATGTATAAAAATAATTTTCTTGATACTAAATATAGAAAATCATCTCCAGAAAAGATCAACATTCCTTGTAATTTTAGAATCAATAGTATATTTCTTATGAAATACAGCAACATTTTAAAATAATTCAACATCATGATCAAATGAGATTTCTCGGAAATGTGCAAGTGATGTTATTTATGTTAAACCCTTTAACATTTTGCATATGAATTTAATGTCATATTTACTAATCTATCACATGACAATCACAAGCTACAGATATTTGGAGTCATTGAAATATATTAATAAATGTGTGCCACACCACATTATTTAGAGTGGATGTAATTGTCAGGACCAACAACTTATCATGACAAAAATTAAGGAAGAAACCTAAATATAAGTAATTTCCTTACCTAATAATGGAACTTAGAAAACTCTCTAGTGAACATCATACTGAGTGACAATAAAAGTTCCTTTGTAACTTTAGTGACATTTTAATGAGGCCTGGTTATATTGTCCTTTTGGAAGTATATTGCTAGGTTTTATTAGAGTAATTAGACAAATAAATAAAAGCTATTCATCTTAGAAAGGACAATGAAAATGAATAAAATTATCCTTATCCAGGGACAATATAACAGCATATATTCCAAACAACTCAAAATGTCATTCCAAATATATATTAAAAAGCTAACGTACAAATTTATCAGATTTTCAGGGCACAAAATTATCACACATTATCTTTATCATATTTTTGTATAAACTAGTATGAATAAGATAAAAGGAGTTAAGAAATAATTTTTATTTATTGATGTATTCAAAATATTTAAATATGGATCAATTTAGCAACAAAAGTGAGATATTTGTATACCATAACCTATAAAATATTACTGACCCTGAATTCAATAATTTGAATAGTATTAAAGTTTTTATGATGAAATCTAGATTGCAAAACACAGGTCAGTTGTATAAAGTCCAAATCACTATTAATCTGTTTAATTTACAACTGTTGGTTTGTTGTTGCATTTCATTATTATAACCCTGTCATAGTTGAACAACATTTAGTGTTGACTTCAATAAACGATCAATAAAAAGAAAATAGTGTCACCGGGCGTGGTGGTGCATGCCTTTAATCCCAGCATTTAGGAGGCAGAGGCAGGCAGATCTTTGTGAGTTCAAGGCTAGCCTGGTCTACATAGTGAGTTCCAGGACAGCTGGGGCTACAGGGAGACCCTGTCTTAGAAGGACAAAAAAAAAAAAAAAGTGTCAAGTTAAACTATTTTAGGTTTTTTTTTGTTTGCTTGTTTTTTTTTTTTTTTTTTTTGCCTAGGAAGATAGGGCCTGGAGAGCTGGTTCAGCAGTTAAGAACACTGCTGCTCTTGAAAAGGACTTAGATTTGGTTTCCTCTCACCAACATGGTAGTTAACAACCATTGTAAACCAAGTTCCAGGGAATCTGTCACACTCATCTGACCTCCAGGGGCATTCTATGACAGGGGTACACCTACATGCATGCAGACAATGAACTCATGTTGGAGCTCAGTTCTTCAGAATGTGAACCAGGGACAAGAAGGAGTACAATTGTCTCTTGAAAACAAGAGATTGGACATTGGTGGAACACTGCCTCCAAGGGTCAAGGGCAGAACACTGCCTTGGGATAGTAAAAATGATAGTGGATGGGCTTGTGTTTTCCTTTCTCATGGACTAGAGCTCTGGAAAAGAGTTTGGTTAGTGACAGAAAAGAAAAACAATGTTTTACTTTGAACTTTGCTTGATTTATGTTTTGCACACTGTATCCTTGGCTGACCTTGCTCACCTGAGAGTTGGGTCCTTTGTCTTCATTCATCTCACCATCCACCAAGAGACCTGAGTCTCTGCATAGTCAAATACATAAAAAAATAATAAATAGAATATTTATAAAGAAAGACCCAAGATAAGAAAGTCTTCAGGGACATAGTTAAAACATACTAAAATTCAACATAAATGCCCCTTTATCAAAAACAAATGTTTCTATTTATCATATCTAACTTGCCCAGTTTTATTTTGCTAATCTAATGCACAATCTTATATGAAATCAGTAAGGCTATTACTTTCTTGGCTTACAGTTCACAGAAACATTTAATTATTTACTCACATAAATTCTCTTGATAAATCTTTATATGTAGTACTTTATTCTCCTTTCTCCTATTTTCAGCATTTTCTTAAATTTGTGCATACATTCTTTTTAGTGTAATTTTTAATGAGAAAAGAGGATAAATATTATACTGGCAATTTAGTCTATATGTTACCAATATAACTTTTACATGTGATGTTTCTTGGGAATGTGATTCTTTGATAGATTATTTTTAGATGCTTAATAATTCTACAAAGAGATATTCCAAGTGATTTTTATTATTTGACTGTGAATAAACAAATTAACTTTACTCATAACCATAGCCAATCGATTAGAAAATACTCTTGACTTTGTTTAAAATAGGTTAAAAATATGCATATTTTTAAATTTATGTATTGCCAGAGCCTGAGCAAAATGACTCTTGAGTCTCATAAAATTACTGCAAATGTCTCCTGACAAGAAAGAAGCAATAGATTTTAGCCAGAGAATTTGGCTATAATAATATTCTTAAAACAAAACTGATAAAATAAATGCTAAATGTAATGGTTATCACTAAAGATGACATTGTCACATTGCAATAATCTACTAAAACTTGTGCCCATGAAAACAAAACTATAAAAACCAATTCATGGCATTAATAGGCCAGGTTAAAGGGCC
The DNA here is from genome assembly GCF_000622305.1 of Nannospalax galili. Lineage (NCBI taxonomy): Eukaryota > Metazoa > Chordata > Mammalia > Rodentia > Spalacidae > Nannospalax > Nannospalax galili. The sequence continues at coordinate 65,745 of NW_008348459.1, forward strand.
ACTTAATGCAATAATAATGTGTCCAATTGTTATGTTTCTAACCTCACAAGACAAACCCACGACTAAAGAAATTAATTTATTTTAAAGTCATATCAATAATTTTAAAACAATTCAATATAAATTTTAAAAATCATTAACTGTGGCTCTATAAATAACAATAGAATAGTGAGAACCAAAGAAAATATGAATCCAAGAAAAATGTCCATATGTTTAATAATAACTACATTTGTGTGATAATATTCTCCCTACAGGACTTCTGTGCTTTGCTATTCATATATCTTTATCTTGTATAGAATCATTACATCTTCAACTCTTTATTGAAGTATATATGCAGTAATTTAACTTTTAAGACTTTATCATATGGGCTTTTCACATCTTTCTTATCTTTATGTAAAATTTCAAAGTCTGGGCTTTTCAATACCTGTGTTATTTA
>NW_008348459.1:66342-93585 GCF_000622305.1 Nannospalax galili
ACTGAGTTTATTTAAGGATATTCATGTGTAGATATGTTTAAGTTTGTATATGCAGGATTAGATGACCTCTCATGGAGCTTGTCCCTGTAGAAAACTGATTTCCCTTCCCTTAGGGTCAATTCTTGCTTATGCTACTCATTTTGAGGTAGTGCTCAGTGAAATTTTCCCCATTCTACATTGTGATGTCAGCTAGTACTATCATTATGCAGGTATTGTTAAGCTAACATATTGTGAAGATTTCCTGAGTGTGGTTTTCCCACAGTGCATCATTTCGTGTTACATTGTAACCTCAAGTTCCTCCATCTGAACACTATGATGCAAACTATAATCCAACCTCCTTCCCAAACCGTGTGGAAGGAGTGAAGCCGTGGAAGCCCATCACCTCTCCCACCCAATCAATTGACCTTAGCTGCATGACAGGGAGGACCTATGCAAGGACCATGGGGCAAGACAGCACATGCGGACAGGTGATGACCATCTGGAAGGGTAAAGCCCTGAAGATCAGTTGTGGTGGTGCAGTTCTCAATGCTTAGCCAAAATGTAGAAGATGGGCTATGGGAGTTCATGTCTTTGTAATTCACTTTCCTTTGATATCATATAAACCATGCTAAAACCCAAATAGAATGTATTATGTCGGTTTTGTTAGTCCATGTAGGACCAGGAGACCCTAGAGTCCTCAGACAGGAAGGGAAAATTTAGTGAAACATACATATTATAGGAATATAAAAATTCACTAGGTGTTTATAATTTATATTTAATATTCATGTTATTTAATCTAATTACATGATTGCTAAAGTAAAATCTGACTTCAAATTTATTTTCAACTGTACATATCACTTTGAGGTAGTATTAGACAAGTTTTGAATATAGGATGCTTAGGAAAAAAACTCACTTTCTCATTATGAATTTACAATGAATGTTTTTAAATAAAATTTAAGTAACTAGGAAAATCCATGTCCTAGTTTCATTTCTTCTGCTGTGATAAAACACTCTGACCAAACACAACTTGGGGAGGGAAGGGTTTATTCCATTTTATTCTTTCTAAGAAACAATTACTGAGGGAAGCCAATACAGAAACTAAGCTTGGCAGGAACCTGGAGGCAGGAGAAGAAGCATAATATGGAGAGATTCTGCTTACTGGCTGTGCCTCTGGACAGTACTCAACGTGTTTTCTTATACAATCCAGGACCACCTTCACAGGAGTGGCACCACCCACGTTAGGATAGGTCTTCTGACATTATTCAACAATTTAGAAAAAGTCACACAGCCATGCCCACAGGCCAATATAATAGAGGAAATTACCCAAATTAGGTTCCCTCTTCCCAGGTGTGTTATGTTGACAACTTAAGCTGTTAAACAAAACACACTACTCTCGTTAAATGCCTTTGATTAAAATAAAGAACTTACTGTACGTTTTTATGAGCCTCTGATGTCTGTTCATTACCTGGATCAACACTTTATCCAATCTTTGAAAAATAAATTTCCATAATCATAACAGTACGTGCAAATTCATCTTTTGAAAGATCTCATGGCTCCTCATGCATAGGTAATTCTTTCTTCTTAAATGTATAGATTGATGGAACTGTTTATTAATGACAAAAACTTAGCAGAAGTAATGGGATGGAATCCTTTTTAAATCTTTAAAAATGGGCTATTGTTTATTTTGTTATTTTATGTGTCTGAGTGTTTTGTCTGAATATATGTAAGGCTGTCATGCCATGTAAAACCTGCAGAGGTCCGTAGAGGGTACTGGAACCCTGATTTTGGAGGTATAGAGGATTGTTAACTGCCATGTGGGTGCTGGGAACCAAACATGGGTCCTCTGGGAGAACAGCCAGTGCTCTTAACTGCTGAGCCATGTCTCCAGACACTGTGATAGAAACACTTTTATGATTATGCACACATGTGGACACACACACACACAGACACGCACTTACATTCATGAAGGTAGTGTATCATCATGGCCATGATGATAGTATCAGAAGACATAAAAATGTATATTTTACACAAAAATTAACAATGGAATTTAGATTTTTTCAAAATTAATTTTTGCCAATGTTCATATATGTTTGCTCCTATACTCTTAGGTAAATTTCGAGGATTTTCTTTTCTTTGTTACATACATTTCACCTGCCAACTGGATAAACTGGGATCAGAGATTTATCCTATGGTTAGCATTTAAAGTCAAATGGCCAAGAGTAGAGTACCTTTTCAGATAAGAACACATGGTGAGGGACAACAAGTGCCTATCCTGACCATCATTCCACCTAAATGCAGTGCTAGCATTTAAAAATAAAACATTTAGTTTCTACATAGCATAGTTATAATTGCAAGACAAGTGAATATTGTATACTATCACAAAGGGATTTTGATCAATATTTTACTGGAGGTCTCATAGAGATGACCCATTGATATTCATCTTGATGCCTTCCTCCAGGGATTAAGGGGGGATTTTGGAACACATAGTACAGAGGTTATTGGAAACAGTATTTCAGAATGAAAATAGAAATAAATATAGCAATCACCATACAGAAAGAAAAAAATGAAGCTATAATAACAAAAACATAAAACAGTGTTTCAAAAACAAACAACAAAATAAATAAATAATAAGCACAGTCAACACACATTTATCAATAATAGCTTTAAACATTAAAGACCTTAAATCGCTAGCAAAAATACAAGACTTATGTAAATGGATTAAGACAAAAATCCACCTTTTACTTGTCTACAAGTAACATTACTTAATTTCAAGAATAGGAACCACCTTAGACTGAAAAGACAAAAAAAAATAGTATTCAAAGAAAACTGCAGCACAAAATAAGCAGGTGTCACTGTCCTTATGTGTGAAAAAAAACTTCAAATAATAAATCTTAAAATGAGCAGCTAACAAACCTCTAGTAATTACATGCATTTATGGAGATTAAGCATCATCATATTGTGGGAGACAGACTTGAGCCTAGGGTGATATTTCAACTGTCAGGGTCATGTGGTTTCCAGGAATCCAGGCTCTGTAATCTGAAACCCAGTAAGCTAAAGAGGAATCCTACCCACTATTCTCTGATAGGATGTTAAGTGTGTTATGCTAATATGATGCTAAGTCTGTTATGCTAATAAGGTAATAAGGTATCCTACTTGCTGTACTGTGATAAGATGCTAAACCTGTTATGCTAATAAGGTATCCTACTTGTTGTGCTGTGATTGGACCACTACCCCTTATATAAGCTTGTGCCGTCCTGCAATAAAGCAGACCTGTGTTACTGAACCTGGTCTCCTGTATCTGAATGCGGCTCCACTGACACAGTTTCCTCACCAGCCCTGGGGTCCGGGACTGGGCAGAAGCAGCGAGGACAGGAGGCAGCACAGGGCAAACAGAAGAGCTGCCTCAGCACTAGGCGAGCAGAAGAGTGGCCTCAGCCCAGGGCAGGCAGAAGAGTGGCCTCAGCCCAGGGCAAGCGGAGGAGCAGCCTCAATGCCCATAAGAATGAAGGAGTGACACCCACAAGAATCGGGGAGCAGCTGCTGCTGGTGGTGACTGCATCATATGAGGATTGTATCAAAGAAGAACTCAAGAGGAAAAAAATTTAAGTCCTAGAATTAAATCAAAATGTAAACACAACAGAACAAACCCTCTGGGACACAATAAAACAAGTCCTGGGTTGGAAATTTATATCTGTAAGCACCTACATTGAACAGTCAGACAGAACACTCATAAATGACTTAAATCTACAAATCAAGGATTTGGAACAAAACAAGAACAAATCAAATCCAGCTGAATAATATATAAAGAAACAATACAAAGAATCAAGGAATCTAAGACCTGGTTCTTTGAAACGTTAAAAATGATCAATAGGCAGTTACCCTCAATTGACTTAAAGAAGGAAAGAAGATAAAAATTTTAAAGAATTCAAGATGAACACAGAAAAACTATAACAGACATCATCAAATTTCAAATATTGGAATGGAACATATTCAAAAATTATACTCCATTAATTTAGAAAATCAAAATTAAAAAGGACAAATTCCCACAATCATCTGAACCACCAAAGATAAACCAAAAAGAGGCAGAAACAGAGAGAGAACCATAGGAAAGAGAGAGATTGATGCAATAATAAAAAAGTTATCTGGAAATAAATCAAAGCAAAACAGAGTATCAAAACACAATAACCTGTTCCAGATGGATTCAAAACACAATTCTAACAGAGTTTCAAAAAAGAGCAACAGCCAATACTTTAAAAATAATTTCTGTGGGAATTCTAGCTACAATAACTATACTCCAGCAAATAATCTTGCACCAAAGGACATCTGGATACAAATATTTGACCACATAGGACTTAACATGTATGACAGAATCCATAAAATATGGTGAGGGGATTGGAGGTATAGATAAGGGAAAGACTCTAAATTTGATTAAGTTCTATTATATAAAATACACAAAAACTCAATAAAATACATCCAAATATTTATAATTTTAATAAATTGAATTTAGAAACCACTCTTTATGCATTACTTACAAATTGCACTCTATTTATTTGTTGATTGATTTATTATTTTTTTAATGTGTATGAGTGTATTGCTGCATGTGTTTAAGTGCACCTGTGTCATACAATGCCTGCAGAGGTCAGAAGAGGGCATTAGATCTCTGGAACTGGAGTTATGGGTGATCGTTAGACTCCATGTGGCTCTGGGAATCAAACCGGGGCCCTCTGCAATAGCAGCCAGTGCTCTTCGCTGCTCAGCCATTTCTTCAGTTCCCACAAATTGTATTTTTTAAATAAAATCTATTAATCTTTGTTTGATCTTAAAAAAGTAGACAAAGAATAACTCCAAACTCATTCAAAAAAGCTACTATTACAGTAATACCCAAGGCATCCAAATACACACACCTACACACACACACACACACCTGTTGAAATGAGAAACAAAAATTATCAATGCAATACCTTCAATCAGACTACCAGCATAATATATAAAAGAATGTCTACCATGATCAAGTTGGTTTTATCCTGGAGAAGGAGGGATGGTTCAACAAATGCAAGTCATTGAATTTAACAACTCATATCAATTGGCTCAAAGGAAAAATATCATCTGAATAGATGCTTTTGAAAAAAATCCATCATGGCCTCATTAAAAAAAATCTTAGAGAGAATAAGACTGCAGGGAGCAGATCTTTACAAGATGAAGGTCATATGTGACAAGCCCGCAATTAACATTATACTAAATGGAAGTAAACAACAACCACAAAGCAATGCCACTAAATCAGAAATAAGACTAGACTCTCCACTGCCCGCACTCCTTTTCAATACAGACTACAAAACTCTAGCTAAATCTATAAGACAAGAGAGAAGTAAAAAGAATACTAATTAGAAAAGAAGTCAAATTATCTCTATTTACAGATGATTTGGTATTATACATACAAGATCCAAATATTCTACACAAATTTGAGATCACAATATTTCACCATAGTGAGGAAAGAAGAAACTATTCACTGTCATTGAGAGCACAGATTGGAATGGCATGTTTTCCTAATTTTTTTCAGCAAGTTCATTAACAGTATCGATGAAAGCTAATCATGTATCTTTCAAATTTACTGAAAGTGTTTAAAAGTTTTATGATAGGGTCTGTTGGGACTTTTAAAAAATTATTGAGCTTTTGTAATTTTATACAATAGTTCTTAATGAAAATTAGAGCCCTCCCTCATCCATACCCCCCCACAAGACCTCATGTATTCTGCCATACATGTTAAGTCCTATCCAGTCAAGCATTTGCACCCAGATAGCCTTCAGTGTAAATTAGTCCACTGGAGACTAGTGAGTCCATTTAGAGATTTTATGTAAGGCATACTCTCCATCAAATTGTAGCAATTAGTCTCAATTAGTTCTTAGTCTAAGGCTAATCCACCACCCATTTCTCTCCTCTCCTCTGGGCCCTTCTTTAATTGAGCTGGTATAGGTTCTGTGTTTGATACCACTATTGCCACAAATTCACATGCTCAAGCTACCAGTGACCCAAAAATTTCTGATTTTCTGTGTTCATGAACCATCCCTGGTTCTTACAATCATTCCACTCCCTCTTCCTCAATGGTCCTTGATCCAGGGCTAGGGTGGTGCAGGTTCAATATAGGAGTCCTATGCAAGAATACATACTCTGCAGTCTCTTATTCTTTAAAACTTGGCCAGCTGTGGCCTTCTGTGTGCATCACACACTGTTTTATAAGGAAGCTTTGCTGGTGAGAGTGTGAAACGCATTGGTTTTCTCTCTACTTTTTGTTCTGCTATGTTCCATGAGCCTTAAGTATAGAAGTTCAACTGTAGAGGTATCATTTAGTACTAAGCATCTCTCAGACATATAGTCTCTGTGTCTGACCAGTTGTAGAATTCTGTGGTAGCCTCCATTTGCTGAAAAAAAGAAAAAGATTCTTTAGTGAGTGGTGTAGCGTATGCTTGTCTGTAAATATAAGAATCCATATGTAGCATATGATAAGAAATTTCATTTGTTTAGATAAATGACAGAGATAGTTTTTTTTTTTTTTTCCAGGATCTATGTCCTCTCCTCCCATGTGTATTCGGCTGAGTTTAAGTATACACTCATGTTGTTTTTGAATAAGGATACTATTTTGTTTATTACCTTTTTAGTTTTATTTCTTTTGTATCTTTCTGTTGTCTTGTTGCTCTAAGATTTCTATAACAATATTGACTGAGAGGAGACCCAGAGCACCTTTATTTTGTTCAACGTTTTCAAATAATTATTTAGACATTTTCCACATTTGGTGTCATGTTGGCTAGAGTTTTCTCATATATATCCATTGATATATTGAAGTATACCCTGTCTATTCCTAATTTCTCTAAGACATGTATCATGAAGGTATGTAGAAATTATTAAAATGCCTATACTGTATCTGTAGTAATTGTCATCTGATTTCTATCCTTACAATTATTTATATGGTGAGTTACATTTATTGATTTTATATATTTTGGGCTTTTCTTACATCCTGGGGTAAAAAGTACTTGGTTACAATGTGATGCATCATTCATAAAACTAAGGGAATTGACCCATCCTGGATATCCATCAACGACAGAATGAATAATGAAAATGTGGGACATATATACAAAGGGATTTTATGCAGTTGTAAAGTAAAATGAAATTTGCAGGAAAATTGATGGAACTGGAAATCCAGGAAAGCAGGAAAGGAGCAAATGAAGATGGATGGAGGAGGAAGGGGAGAGTAGGGCAATGGGTCTATGAAGGAGAAATGTACAATATGGAGGATTTTAACTGAGGGAGAGATATGTAATACAGAAAGGTAAGAATCTGAGATGAATAACATTAAGGATGTTTGAAAAAGCTTTAAAAATGTAAGCTTATCTAAGAAAATTCCAGGTACTGGGCATGATATATCTTTTTGTATTGTTGGTCAGGATAGTCAAAGAGAATCCTCAAACAATATAGGATACTGACATTACAGTGATTGCCTCGCAGAACTTGAAGTTAAGTGTCTACACTGGAACACGCCATAGACCTTCGTCCCAGCACATGGAAGAATCAAACTGGAACTGACGTGGAAATATCTTCACTAAAGAGTAGCTCCCATAGTTGGAAGATGCTATGCAAGATCAAAAAGGAAAAAAAAAATCAATAGTCCTACCCAGCTGTAAATTTTACAAACTCTAAAAATGGCCATCCGAGGAACTTATTTCAAGTGGTTACATAAGAGCACTTTTATTATGAGAGTAAAAATCAGCTGTTTAATTGGACTAAGGCTCACTTAGTAGGTAAGAATTCATGCCTAACATTGTAAACCTAGCCAAATAAAATTGGGTGAAATATCCTATATGAGAATTACAACCTCCAGTTTCCTATACCAATATAATTTCTAACAGTATTCTAAATACCCTTTAAATTGGCAGCAGTCCCCAATCTCAGACAAAGAACTTCTGGGAAGTTAATTATTGCTGGATAAGGAAGAGATGATCTTCTTTAAGGGAGTGACTCTAGGTAGGCTGACTGGACTCTAGTGGATGAACTGGTACTGAGGAATGTGTTGGGACATTAACTTGATTCAGATCTTAACATAAATGACAGAAATCATGAAATCCAGTGGGGAGGGGGCTGTGGGAGGGAGCCAATGGGGAAGGAGGTATAAAGATGATTAAAATGTTGTGGATGAAATACAAAAATGTTCAATAAAAATTATACCAAAAATTATTCTAAACTTACAAAAATGGTAGCAGCATGTACAAGACCCACACCAAAGTAATCAGACCTAAAAAACAGCATAGAACAGGGAAAATGGGCAGCAGGCCCCAACCCTAGCCAAGGAACTATTGGAAAATGTGTGCTGTGTAATGAGGGAGAGTAGACACTTTTTAAAAATATATTTTATTTATTATTTTACTTTTATTTTATGTGTATGCGTGTATTGCCTGCATGTAGGTAAGTGCATGCATGCCCTGCAATGCCGGCTGAGGACATAAGACACTGTCGGGATCCCCTGGATCTGGTGTTACGAAGAATTGTTAGCTGCTGTGTGGGTTCTGGGATTCAAACTCGGGTCTTCTCCAAGAACAGCCAGTGTTGTTAACCGTCATCTGAGCTGTCTCTCCAGCCCAAAGAGTAGATATTCTTTAAGGGAATGATTCTAGATAGGCTGACTAGACTCCAGTGGATGAACTTGCACTGAGGGATATCTGGGTACAAATGCTTGATTGGATTGACCATAACATATTACAGAATACATGAGATCATGTGGTGGAGTGATGGGGTGTAGGGAAAGGGGAGGCTCTCTAAATTTGATTAAAATGTATTATATTAAATGCACAAAACCAAAAAGTTAAAATATAAATATTTAAAATACTGTCCTTATACTCACAGGTAAGTGTAGATCTTACTACTGATCAAAGGAGCTAATTTCTACAACAAATGTGACTGTTATAGGGATCCACAACTGGTCAAACTAGGGAGAATTAGTGACCATGGGGAGCTCAGTTTCAATTGATACATCTATGATGCAAGCTCTACACCTAAGGCTCAGGGAATATTATGGTAGGAGGTGTAAAAGATTTTTGTAAGACCTAGAGGACAAGGATATCTGAGGTTAGATAGTGTCCTCTAGACATGACAGAGAAGGTTAATGCATGAAATATCAACAATACCATGGTCTAAACATGACCTGTATAATGATAGCAATTGACTTGTCAATATAAATGGAAAGCTTTTCAGAAGGTCCCGCCTCTAGATGAAATGTTACTGAAAATCAATGGGGTTTTAGAGAGGGACAGAGAGAAAGAGAGAGAGAGAGAGAGAGAGAGAGAGACAGAGACAGAGACAGAGAGAGACAGAGAGAGACAGAGAGAGACAGAGAGGGAATAAGAATGAGTTAGATCTCTCAAAGTACTCAATTCTTGATATGCTGTCCAATCCCAAGCAGCCACCATTTACAGTCATGTGTGTGTGTACACATATACATATACATACATATATGTAACAAAGAAGAATTCATGGTTTGTAAATTTGAGAGTGAGTAAATGTCATGAGATGTTTGAAAGGGGAGAGGGATAGGAGAAAATGATGCAAATACAATACTCATACATCATATACTAAAAAAGTCTATAAATTAAAGGAATGCACAGTAGAATACATTTTGGATGAAATGTCTAAACAGGTAATGTACAACAAGAGAAGTGTAGTTAACAATGTAATATCCAAAAATTTGTTAAATGTGTAGAATATATTTGTTTTTGAAAGAGGGCAGAAAAACAGATAAATATACTCAGTGACAGGTTTACTAATTATCAGTACTATAGGAATGTTACGTATGCTATGTCACATTTATAAACATGTGTACATATTTCTACATGCAAATATAACCACTACATTTTGTTCAAAAATATATGACACATATTTCCCTATAGAACACTTATTTATTGTTTTAATAATATAAAATTTATAACAGAAATGTTGTTCACATTTGATTGTTAATGTTACTAAAAATTGGGTATGTTGACACACAGCTTTAATACAGCACTAAGGAAGCAGAAATAGGTGGATCTCTCTGAGATCAAGTCTATTCTGGTGTAGATAGTCAGTTCCAGGCCAGCAGGAGATAATGGGGATTGTGTCTCAAAAAGAATAATGCTGGGGGAACTCGCCATTCCAGGTCTCAAATAACTGGTCTATTTTTATGCGTGGTACTGGCACTCAAATGTGAGTGCATGCAATCTCAGTCACCTGATATTTGCCAAAGGTGCAAAGAATGTATGGTGCTGGCAAAATTGGATTTCCACTTGTAAAAGAATGAAATTGGATTCTTAACTTGCACAAAAGTCAACTCCAAATGGATCAAAGTCCTTAATATAAAGCCTGAAACTCTGAAACTTCTAGAAGAATACATAGGCAGTAACCTACAAGATGTAGGTTTAGAAAAGGACTTACTAAGTAGAGCATCAGTTGCCCAGACTTTAAGGTCAACAATCATCAAGCAGGACCTCATTAACCTACAAAGCTTCTGTACAACAAGGAAACAACCAAGGAAGTGAAGAGGAAACCCACTGAGTGGGAGAAAATCTTTACCTACCACACTTCCGGCAGATGATTAATATCCAGAATATAGAATAAGAAACACCTTAAAAAGTGCTCAACATACTTAGTAGTTAGAGAACTGCAGAAAAAAAAAGACCACTTTAAATTCTATCCTACCCCAATTCTATCTTGGCGAGGATCAAAAGAATACAAGACACCCAATTCTTGGGAGGATGTGTAGAAAGAAGACTCCACATTAAGTACTGGTGGGATTGCAAACTCATGTAGCCATTATGGAAAGCAGTGTGGAGAACTCCTAAAAAGGAAAAAAATGAATCTACCATATGATCCGGTTACACATCTCCTTGGCATATACCCCCTAATTATTGTCATATAGTCTAATTATTTGCTTGAATTATTTACTCAGGACATGCATACATATGTACATAAATGCAAATCTCCAGTTGTAAGTCATATACTTAGCAGAATATTGCTTGTCTATGAAAGTACCTTAAAACCCAATTGCCATGTCCCACAGAATCACAGAATTTTTTTATTCTCCTGTATTTTACCATATATACCTTAACCTCCATGGTATTCACAATCCAGTCCAGCAATTGTCCATTAAAAATATTTCATTAAATTTCTGGTGTCTCTTAACACCCTGACCTTCTCTTCATTTTTATTGCTTTTCTAGTCTTCATTATTTTAGACCAGACTTCTAAAATAGTAGAGAACACAGAGATTTACCAAATGACATTTTTTTCTTTGCTTTATATTTTACCTCCTAACTGCTCCTGCATCTTTTGTTGTTAAAAATCTTTCAGTAGCCTCACTGTGGCTTGCAAACTCATTATAGCAAATAAGGCCATTCACAATCTGGCCCTGACTATAAAAAGCCTTATATCCTGTTCTCTGTAACTCAAACTTTACACAGAGAAAACCACATGTGAGCAGATGAGCACAAAATTATCTTTCCCTCTCCTCATATTTTCACATGCATAAGTACAGTGCTGCTACTCAGTGAAGCCCAATTCATCATAAAAGGCACCAGTCAAATCATAACATCTAAAGATAAAACGCTTTAATTTGACCAAACAGAAATTGTCCAGGAAAACTCTGCCATAATGTCATCAAGAGAAATGCCTGAGTGAACATATCACAAGGGAAGGGAGCCAAGAACCATTCTGTTAGATCTGAATGCTTTTCACTGTAACTTTTGCTGTGCTGATTTTCTTTGCTTTCATAAAAATCAAAACACACTTGTAACATGCTACTTCTCATATTTTAATTACTGTCAGTTATATTTACACCTGGAAGCCTATCAAACTGCAGTCTTCTATAACTTTTATTTAAATCCCTATTGTACATTTGGAAAATTAGAGAAGTAAATACATATATTGACCAACCAAGAAAGGTGAATTGGACAAAACCTGAAACAAGAAAATAAAAATAGAACTATCACACAGACAATTGTTTTTGTCTTAGAGTCAAAAAATCTGAAGTGAACTTAAGAGATTTTAAAGTGAAATTTATTTATTTAATGACTAATTTCTATACTTAATAAAGTTTGTCCATATATTAATATAGACAGTGTACATAATCAGATACTTAGTAGTCAAATGCATATATAATATTCATTTATTTATTTATTTATTTATTTATTTATTTACTATTTATTTATTTTGGCCAGGACTCCCCAGTAACAACCTGCCTGGAAATCACTATTGGACCACACTGGACTTGATATCAAATAGATCTGCCTGCCTCTGCTGCCTGAGGGCTAGGATTAATGGGATGTACCATACTGGTGTAAGTATAGCATTTTATATTTTTATACTACTATAAGCAATCTGAAAGTATTTCTGTTGATTTTGTGATTTGTTTATGAAAATTCATTTTCTTTGTTTATGATTTATTCTTTAATTAATATTGGATGCTTCTCTTCTTTGAAAATGAAATCTTGACACAAAAATTTTTTTACTGTCATCCTTTTATTATTCTTACTGATTTTTTGAAAATCACATATAATGTGTTTTTATCATACCAAGACTCATTTTCCTATTTTACCCAGCCCATTATCCCCCATAGCTTCATGTTCTTTGCTATTGTTTTTAAGATCTATCAAATGTGTTTTCCATCAAATTCTTTTGGGTTAACATCCATGCTCTGGAGTCTACTACCTGGCATCACATCCTGTAAGCAAAATAACTCCCACTCCTCCAACAACTATCATCCCATACATTCTCAGTTAGGACTGGGGTTTGTTGCTCACCTTCCCCATCTTTGCTGGGATTTTTTCTGGCTTGGGATGACATCAGTTTTTGCAGGCTTTCACAAGGGCTGGGGGCTCATATTTGAAAGTACCCTGTAGTGTTCAGACAATGCTGTTTTCTTGTATTCCCCTTCTACCTCTGGCTCTTAAAATCTTTCCACCCCTTCTTTCATAAAGATCCCTAAGTCTTGAGAGGAAAGAGTGTGATGTAGGTTTCCTATTTAGAGCTGATCATTTCACAGCATCTTATTCTCTTCCAGTGGCCAGGAGTACACCTTTCTATAAATCATCATCTTTTTTTCTGGTGAGAATTGGTAGACTTACCAATTTATGATTATGTCAATGAAACATTAGAGGTTAGTTTAATAGTATATCTGTTCAGCATAATAATATTAGTAGGTTCTCCCCAATGGCTTGTGATTTACCTAGGCATTGGTTTTGGCCCTGAGAGTAGTGACAGATATAGGTTCCCTCTTTTGAAGTAAGCCTAAAATTGAAACAGAAAGTGGTTGGTTACTTCCATCATATTTGTGCCACTATTGCGCCAGCCTGCATAGTTTACCAGGTGGGTCATTACTGTGCTCACAGCTGGGCAAAGTTGATCCTTATTTTTCTCTTCAAGCAGAATGCTTACTAATTTCCAGCACTATGAAAGATATCAAATAAAGCTTTGAGGTCAGTATCAGCTTCATTTCTTCATGTTTGTTCTATGACTCACATTTGTTATATCTTCAGCAATAGAGTTTTAGCATCAAGTTCTGTCAGGTAGCCAAGAACAATTGCAATAGACACTATTTTTAAGCATCTGTTGGGTTTTCCAATTAACAACTCAAAAAGAGGGAGCCCCTTTCTGGTATTGGGTTTTCAATTCCCTAGCCCATGTTATCTGATAGGGTCATTGTCTGCTTTTATATATTGACTCTATTAAACTCTTTATATTGTATATTTATATATTTTAAGAAGTTTCTGAAGTAGTAGATTATCAAATGATTTTTTCTAAAGTTCCTTGATGTTAATTTTCCAAACCCACAACCTTTTCTCTAAACTGCTCTCCTATTCCCCAACCCATTTAACTTTTCTGTCCCATTATTTCCCTTTCCTCCTGTATATGACTACATTCTATCTCCTCTTCTAACAATCTCCCACCCACCACCACCACCCAAATACTAGATCTTGACCTCTATGGAGTTTCAAAATGAAATAGACACATCTAAAGCTATCATACACTTATAAGAGAACAAGAAATATTTGTCTGAGTTACCTCATTCAGATGATTATTTCCAGTTGCATCCACATATCCAAAATTTTCATTACTTTGTTCTTTGTAAGCTGAACTCTACAGATTGAAGAGATAGCTCAGCAGATAAGACGACTTGCTGGTCTTGCAGAGAACCAGGATTCAGTTCGTGGCACATCTGGCAGGTAATGATTTTCCATAACTCCAGTTCCAAATTATTGAACACTCTGTTCTGCCCTCTACAGGCATTGTACACATATAGTTCATCTTCATACATGAAGCAAAATGATTCACAGACTTAATAATAAATATTTAAAATAGATATAAAATGAAAAAAATTAGTAATAATCCATTGTATAAATGTATCACATTTTCACCATGTGTGATGGTGCATGCCTTAGTCCCAGCTTTTCACCATGCGTGATGGTGCATGGGCAGGTGGATATCTGTGAGTTCAAGACCAGCCTGTCTACATGGTGTGTTCCTGGACAGCTAGAGCTACAGGGAGATCCTGTCTCAAAAAGACAAAAACAAGTACCATATTTTCATTACCCATTTATATATTGGTAGATATGTAGGTGTTCCCTTTTCCAGGCTATCGTAAATAGAGATCAATAAATATGGGTAAACAAGCATCTCTGCAGTAGGGTAGAGTGTTATGGGTATATACCTAAGATTGGTAGGGCTGGATCATATGGTAGGTATATTTCTAGGTTTGGATTAACCTCTCAATGATTTCCATCGTGACTCCATGAGATTGTACTCTCACCAACCATGGATAAGTGTTTGCCTTCCCCACACTGTTGTCCACATTTCTCATTCTCTTTTGAATCTTAGCCATTCTGATAGTATAAGAAGTCTCAAAATATTTTTAATTTTATATTGCCTAATGACTGGTAATATTGCACTTTATTTTTTCAACAACTTAATGATTTACCCGAAGTTCTTGAAAAAACAAAAACAAACAACATTTGAAATAGTAGAGCTGGGAGTGATGGAATAGACCTTTGTCCCAGCACTAAGAAGGCAGAGACAGGTGGATCTCTGTGGGATCAACACCATTCTAATCTACACAGTGAGTTTTACAGCATTTGGGAGTAGAGAGAGACCCTGTCTTAAAACAAAGCAAAACAAAATAACAATAAAAGAAGAGTAGTTAGGAAGAGATAAACAAATACAAGGATAAAATTGATGAAATCAAAATTATTTTAAAACTGAAAATAAGCAATGAAATGAAAAGTTAGATCTATGGAAAAAAAACACAGCTCTTAACTCAATTAACCCAAAGAAACAAAGGACACAAATGAACAAAACCAAATACACAAAAGGAAATATTAAAGCAGTTCCTGAGCAAATTAAGAAAATTATAAAGATATAGTTTAAAAATACATATTCCAGTAACCCTGAAAAATCTAAAGTGAACTGATATATTTCTAAAATACAAGACTTACCCAAGTTAGAGTAAGATGCAATTTTTTAAAAGCCACATGACAACAGAAAAGATAGAAAGAATAATTATATATCTCCCAGAGAGAGATGAGTACCTGACATATTCAGTGCAGAGCACTACAAGACTTTCAACAAAAAATTGCTACCAAGAACTCTAAAGTATTCCATAAAGTAAAAACATAAGAGACACTCCAAAATTCTTTCAACAAAGCTGGTATTTCTCTAACACTGAAACCAGGCAAAGAGCTATAAAAGAAAACTAAAGCCCAATTTTTCAATGAACGTAGATATAAAATTTTCAATAAAATACTTATAAACTAAATGGAGGAGCACATGAAAATGATTTTTTACTATTATCAAGAGATGCAAGGATACATCAACACACCTAAAATAATAAATGCAATTCAACATGTAAACAGATCCAAGTACAGAAACCACATGAATATCTCATTAAATGCAGAAAAGGTCTTTGAGAAAATCAAGCATCCCTTCAGAATAAAAGTTATGAGGATTCTGCCAGGCATGGTGGCATGGGCCTTTAATCCCAGCACTTAGGAGGCTGAGGTAGGCAAATCTTTGTTTCAGGCCTGCCTGATCTACATAAAGAGTTCTAAGCCAGCTGTGTCTCCAAAAGACCAAAAAAGAAGACTATGCACATAGGGGACATATCTCAATATAATAAACACAATATAAAACAAGGCCAAGGCTAAAGTGACATTATGTAGGGAAACTCAAAGCATTTCCACCAAAATCAGGAACAAAACAAGCATTTCAATTCATTTAATTCCTGTTGAATATAGTGTTTGATATTTTAGAAAGGTCATAAAACAAGTGAAGGAGCTAAAGGAGACAGAAATTGGAGAGGAAGAAGTCAAACTATACTTACTTTCACTTGATATACTTGAATACACAAAAGTCCCTAAAACTCAGAGAAATCTTAGAGCTGAAAAACATATCCAGTAAAGGAGTAGAATACATAATTAAAACACCAAAATTAATAGCGTTCTATGTTGAATATTAAATATTTCTCAGTGATTAATGCATTTTTGTTGTTGTTATACTTCACTTTGGTATTTGTTTATATAAGATTTGTGGTTTGTCTTCCATTTAAATCATACACCTTCTGATGGTAAAAGATGGTCCAGGGTTTCCTATATTTTATTTATGATGTGAAATTATTTTTATTTATCAATCGTAGCTCCTTAGTGTACAGAACTGAATGTTAAATTTCACTTGTTTCATCAAATACATGTGACAATCATTTGAAAATGACAATGCTTTATTTAAAAGAAGGCATTTGTAACTATTCATTCATTTCCTATGCCTTAGAAGAAAACTGAAAAATTGTTGCATTTCTTTATGTTATATTCTCTATTTTGTGTGATAGATAATTTTTTGCCTATTTTTAAACTTTAATAACATTTAACATTTAGTTTGAAATTGAAAGCAAAATGAGTAACCATAAGTAGGTAACAAATAATCTTTGTGAATACAATGTTCCAATATTTTATAGCTTAGTTTCAATTCTGATATCTGCATTTTATTATGTCCTTGTGCCTAGCTTATTTGACTAATTTACAGAATTTAGATATAAAATTAACTTTAGAAATATATCACATACACATATATATGTACACACATACACATACACACACACACATATATATATATGTGTGTGTGTGATTGGAGAGATTGGTTAGTGGTAAGAGCACTGGCTGCTCTTGCTGAAAACATAGGTTTGAATAATCCAGGCACTCATATTGTATTGTAACTAACAATTATCTGTAACTCCTGTTTCAGGGAATCTAGTGCCTTCTTCTGTCCTTTTCCAGCACTGCAGGACCTGGCTGTGCTTACATAATGCAGGCATAACACACTCATACACCATATACACATAACTATATGTAGCTAGAACTATAACTAACTATAAATATATATATATATACACATATGTATTTACACACATGCATATATATACATATATATATATATCATATATATCTTTCCAACATACAATTCTGAATGGGAAAAAGATTATGGAAGCTTTAGTGAAATAAAAAATTAGTATCGTTTTTATTTCAGCTTGTCCTCATTCTAAAAGTTGTATTGATGAGGAGCTGGAGTGATGGCTCAGTGGTTAAGTGAACTGACTGGTCTTTCAGACTATCCAGGATTACCAGTACAAACATGGCAGCTAACAACCATCTGTAACTCCAGTCTAGGGGATCCAAAACCCTCTTCTGACCACAGGCATTTCACAACACAGATATACTTACATGAAAACAATACACTCATACAAATAAAGTGATAATAATAAAGTAAAAATAGCATTCATTTTTTTTTTTTAAATTGAATTGATGTATAAATCAGCATGCCACTAATAATTGTTCTTCTAGGAAACAGTGAAGGTGGCAGGTTTCATTATCACGTACTTTATCTGTTGCTCTTGAAGATTATCAATGTATCCTATAAGAGGAAATAATTATAGGCATTAGGGCACTCTCCACTTTCTTCCTTGTATTTTACCAAGAGAATGGGCATTTAGCTCACCAAATGTTGCTCTTTAGAATATTCTACACAGCAGTATAACTAAATAGGAATTTAACAAATCAATTTTATTATTTTGACTATTTCCAACACTTATTTTCTCTTAGTAGATGTTAAAATACAATTTAATACATACAATAAGGAAATAAGTAAAACAATCATAAAATCATACTCATAATTCATAGAAAGATTAAGAAGAAGAATAGAGCTGAACAGATGACTCGGTGGTTAAAAGCCCTGGCTACTCTTGAAGAGGACCCAGGTTCAATTCTCAGCACCCACACATTTTTATAGTCTTTTGAATTTATTTTTTGTTTTAATTTTGGGATTTTATTTCATTTTTGGAAACTATATGTATTTCTTTTATCCTTTTGAGACAGTGTTTCCCTGTAGCCCAGCTTGCCTGTCACTCACTATGCAGACCAGGCTGGCCTTGATCTAACAGAGATTCAATTACCTCTGACTCCCAACTGCTGGGACTAAAGGAGCCCGGCCATATGAAATTCTTTTACCATGTTTAACCATACAGATTCCTGTTAAATGTTCTCCTCAGATAACTTTTTAAAAATATTTTATTTATTTATTTTTTATTTTATGTGCATGTGTGTATTGCCTGCATGTAGGTAAGTGCACCTGTGTCGTGCAATGCCCGCAGAAGACAGACAAAGCTGTTGGATCCTGTGGAACTGGAGTTACAGATAGCTGTTAGCTGCCATGTGGGTGCTGGGATTTGTACCCTGGTCTTCTGCAAGAACAGTCAGTGTTCTTAACTCCTGAGCCATCTCTCCAGCCCCTTCAGACAACTTTTATAGCAACTTCTAACATTATGAAAGCTGTGCAACAGAGATAAATCTTTGAAATAGTCACCAGTTTGACTTATCCTTGTTTGTACTACAGATCATGCATGTAGCATCTTCAACTACAATGTCTTCCTGTGAAGTCTGGTGGGTAACAATCTGAAAGGGGTATAGTAGGAAGAGCTGTTACCTGAGGGAGATGGAAAAAGTGGGAGTAATCAATAGGAAGGAGAGGAGGGAAGTACAGGCAAGGGACCATGGTGTAGGGGAGGGAGGGAAGTCAGGAGAGGAAAGGTGGAGGGAGTCAGGGTTATTGAGGGGCGGGTAGGGTGGGTGGGGGTAATGGGGGCACTGACTAGGGAGGGGAGGAGGGAAGCCAGAAAGGAGAAAAAAGAGAGATGAGTGAATCTCCGGGGTCTAGGAAACCTTGAAGGAAAAGTGATGCCCTAGAAACTCTATGAGAAATGTACATAGAATGCCTGAACATTAATGCATATGTATACCTGGGAGCTGCTTGGCAGAGAATGCAGTGTCAGACAGAAGAAACCTCCTTTAGAGTGACAAGCATGATGTACAGCACACATCAAAGAAGCTTCTTTTGGCAACAGACAGAGGCAACTTCAGAGTTGCATATCTAGTCAGGCACAGAGAACACACTTCTTGGAGATGCCTAGTACTAGGTGACACATCTGCAGTCGAATCTCTACAACTATGGCTGGTGGAAAACAGTGGAGCAAGAGGTAGAGAGACGGCTAATGCACTGCTTAACTCTCACCAGTGAGTCTTCCATGTTCATCAGCGTGTGATGCACACAGAAGGCCACAACAGGCCAAGTTTTGGAGAATAAGAGACTGTAGAGTGTAGGATGGGACTCCTATTTGGAACCTCACACACCCACAGCTCAGGGACCATTGTGGAAGATGAGGTGAAAGATTGTAAGTATCAGGGCTGCTTCATGAATACAGAGAGGTAGTTGCTTGCAGGCCTCTGGGGCTTGCTCATGTGAGCCAGTAGTGACAGTGGCATTGAGTACGGGACCATGTCAGCTCAATTAAATAAGGGCCCAAAGGGGAGGTTAGAAATTGGTGGTTGCTTGCAGGCCTCTGGGGCTTGCTCATGTGAGTCAGTAGTGACAGTGGCATTGAGTACGGAACCATGTCAGCTCAATTAAATAAGGGCCCAAAGGGGAGGTTAGAAATTGGTGGCGGGTCATCACTAAACTGAGAACCATTTGAGACTGGTTTTTTTACTGATTGCTACATGGTAGGGGAGAGTATGACTTACATATGACCACAGGATGGGTTGATTATGCTCCAGTGGACTCATTACACTGAAGAATATTTGAGTATTAACACTTGAATGAATAGAATTCAGCATGTATGGCAGAGTGCATAGGATTTGGTGGGGAAGATGAGAGAGGCATGGATGGTGGAGGGAGTCTGGATATGAGGGGGAAATGTATAAAATTTAAAATATCAGTAATTTTTTTTAACTCAAAAGAGTGTGTCTACTCCCTGGCATTGGGCTTAAGTTTTGCAAGCCTATCATGATTAGTAAATGCAATGCCACCCTGTTATAAGGTAATTCCTTTCAATCTCTGTTTATAAAATGTGTATTTATACTTTAAGCGGCTTCTATAGTAGCAGGTAACCATACGACTTTTTCTAAACATCTTTAGTGTTAGTTAACCCTCTCCATACTTCATCCTCTACCCCACACTCCCATTCCCTACCCCATTTAACATTCTTACTCTTATTCCCCTTTCCTTATTTATATCACTGAATTCTATCTCCCCTCCCAGAAATCCTGTCGTCATGTCTCTTTATTGTTTTTTCATGTCTCTGAATTTTCAATACCAAACATGCATATTATTTCAAACCTAGCACTCACCTGTTAGAGATAACAGGGGGAATGTCTTTCTGAGTCTCTGTTGCATCATTCAGGTGATTGTTTCTAGTTACATACATTTACCTCAAAATTTCATAATTTCTTTTTTAAAGAGCTGAATCACATTACATTGCTAATATGTTCCACACCTTTGTTATCCATTCAGCGTTTGATAGATATCTAGATTGTCTTCAATTCCTGGCTATTGTGAAAAGGGCAGCAGCAAAAATGGGTAAACTAGTATTTATCCAGGATTGTGTAGTCTGTTGAGTATATACTTAAGAGTAATATGGGTGAATCACATGGTAGATCATTTTTTAACTTTATAAGCAATTAAATGAAATCTCAAAATCAATTCAATTTGTATTTTCCTGTTGAACAAATACATCGAAGATTTTTAAAGATATTTTGCAGCTCTTGGTCTTTCATCTTTAGCAAACTCCCTGTTCATCTCCTTTCCCAATTTTCAATTGGGTTGATTGGATTTTTTTCCTAGTTCTTTGTGTATTGAAGATATTAATCCTCTGTCAGAGATATCACTGGTAAAGAGTTTTGTTGTTGTTGTTTTGTGCCATCTTAAATTAGCTCTTCACTCAAATGATTATGTTCTTTGCAGTACAGAATCTTATTACTTTCATGGGGTCCCATTTATCAACTGGTTAAATTAATATTAGGAGTTCTGTTCAGAAATTCTTTCCAGAGAGCACCTGACTTGTGCCTGACTTGACTCTCTTTGGGACAAGTATGGCACTCACCATTCATTAAAGAAACATCTTTTGAAACAGACAGAGACTGTATTACAGAGTTCCACTACTGATCACATACAGAAATTAAGGGTTTGAGAAATGTCCAACCCTAAGTGACACATCTACAATGGAACCTCTATACCCAAGGCTCATGGAAAATTGTGTAGCAAGGGGTAGAGAGAACACTATGAATTTCTCAGCACTCATCAATGAAACTCCTTTATGCAAAAAATGTTGATGAACATAAAGGGCCACGAATGGCAAAAAGCATAGAGAATAAGAATCTGTAGAGTGTGTGTCCTTGGACAGAATGCCACTATTAAATTTTATGCCCCCCCCCAGGGCTCAGGGACCATTGCAGAAGGGAGGGGAGGAGATGAATGACCATTTGGAAATAGATTCTTACAGACTCCTGGGCCTTGCTCATAAGAACTTACATCAATGGTGACAGCACAAAAACCATGAAAATTCAAGCAAAGACCTAACATAGAACTGGGGAAATGGGTAGAAAACTCCAAACTTAGCTTAAAGGACTATTGAGCAGCTTACTAATGGTTGAGGAAGAGCTAACTCATCTTCTTTAAGAGGGCCACTCAAGATAGGGTGACTGGACCCCATTTGATGAACTTGCACTGAAGGATGTCTGGGGACAATAACTTGACTTGATAGTCCTTAAAACAAAGGACAGAATACATGAAATCCAGTGAGAAGGTGTTATGGGAATTCTCCAATGAGGAAGGGAGTTTAAAGATGATTAAGATGCTATGTATGAAATAAAAAAAAAATGAAAAAAGAAAAATTTTCCTGTTCCTGTAAGTTTCAATGAATTCCCTACTTTTTCCTCTATGTAATTAAAGGTAAAAGGTTTTAAGTTGAGGTCCTTGATTCACTTGTAATTGAGATTTAAGAATAATTAGAGATAATGATCTAATCTCATTCTTCCATGTGCTGCTCTCTAATTTGCCCAGAAACAATTGTGAACATCCTCTCATTTCTCCACTGTATATATGTGTCTCCTTTGTCAAAATCAGTTGATTGCAATTGCATGGATTTAAATCTGGATCCTCAGTTCTATTCCACTGATCAATATCTTTTTTATTGCAGTATCAGTACTGTGTTATTTTTATTACTATAGCTCTGAAGCACAATTTTCGATCAGGGACAGTAATGCCTCTAGTTGTTCCTTCGTTGTGTAGGGTTATTTTGTCTATTCTGTATTCTTTTTGGTGTTTCCATATGAAATTTGAGATTCATTTTTCAATTTCTGTGGAGAATTTTGTTGGAATTATAGTGGGCATTGCTTTGAATTTAAAATTGTTTTTTGCAGGATAGTCACTTTAACAATATTAATCCCACCATTCCATGAACATAGGAAGTCTTTCCATCGTCTGGCATCTTCATTCATTTCTTTCCTGAATGTGTTAAAATTCCTATTGTTCAAGTCCTTAACTTCCTTTTTTAGATTTATTCCAAATAATTTTATTATATTTTAGGTTATAGCAAATGGGATCATTTCCCTCATTTCTTTCTTGGTTTGTTGTTGATATTATAGGAAGACTACTTATTTTTGTATGTTTATTTTATAACCTGCTACTTTATTTAAAGTATTTCAAATCTAGGAATTTTTCATGGACTGCTGACAGGTAAGTATACTCTGGAATATCTGGGTGAAACATTGTAGATTTTGATTAGGTCCATTTGATTTATGATGTCATTTAATCCCAGTGTTTCTCTCTTTAGTTTTTCTGGTTGACAAGTCTACTGGTGACAGTGGGGAATTGAAGTCACCCACTATTACTGTGTTGGAATCAATGTGTAATTTAATAACATGGAGCTACTGTATTTGGTGTTGGCCCTGCTAGTTTTCGGTCTTGTTTAGGTCTGGTATTTCCTTACTATGCCTCCATTCCTCCCTTTTGGAATGCTAATGTGTACTCCATTCCACAGTATGTTGGGAGTATGTAATTTGTCTTTTGATTTTGTAGAGGCTTACAATTAAGATATTTACCTGAGTCTCAGAATAGACTTTGGACTGTGGACTTTTGAATAGTATTGAGACTGATAATGACTATGGGGACTCTAAAAGTTGGAATAAATGCATTTTGCATTTTATATGGTCATGAGCCTTGGGGCCAAGAGGTAGATTGTGGTGGTTTGAGTGAAATTTTTCCCCATAGGCTCCAAGTATTTGGACATTTTGTCCCCAGATGATGGCACTGTTTAGGGAGGTTTTTAGAAGGTGTGGTTATCCTGGAGGAAGCATGTCACTGGGGGTGGACTTAGAGAGTTCTTAAGGCTTGCTGCATCTCCATTTGTCCTCTTCCTTCCTGTGCCTGCATGATGATTGAGAGCTTAGCTTCTGCTGCCCTTGCTCCAGCCACCTCCCGCCACCATGCCTCCCTGCCATGACAGACTGTAATTCCCCTGGAACCATAAGCTCAAATAAACTCTTCCATCTATAAATTGCTTTGGTCAGTGTTTCTATCACAGCAACAGAAAAGTGACTAATAATATAACTCACATTTCTTTTATAAAATTAGTTAACTCTGTATGTGGTGCATATCTCTTTAGGACTGTAATATCTTCCTGCTGCATGTTTCCTTTAATGAATATAAATTGATCTTCCATGTCTCTTCTAACTAGTTTTAGTTTGAAGTCTGTTTTTCAGATAGTATAATAGTAACAACTGTTCTTTGTTGCTGATGTTTGTTTGTTTTGTTTTGTTTCATTGTTTCATTTTCTTGTAATATATTATCCTTTTACCCTAAGATGGTGTTCTGTTTTCTAATCCAATCCATCTATGTTTTTTAACTGGGGAGTTGAGAAAATGAATATTGAGGGTTATTACTGAGCAATATTTATTAATTCCTGTTATGCTAGTGTTATAGCATGGTTTACTTAGACCTCTTTTGGATGACTGTTCTGGTATATTTTATTTATTCCTTGTGCCATCTTGTGAGTGCTTAATCTTCTTTTCAGATCAGTGTATTACATAGAGTAATCACTGTAGTTCTTGTTGTGTTCATAAATTCTTATCATTAAAACTGATAGATAGTTTTTCTGTGTATAGTAGTCTGGGCTAGAATCTGTGTTCTTTCATGACTTGTACAGCACTAGTGCAAGTCCTTCTGGCTTTCATTGTCTTCACTGAAAACTCTGCTATTATTCTGCTTGGGCTCTCACAATATGTGATTTGACCTTTCCATAGATTTTTAACATCTTTTCTTTATTATTTACATTTAGAGTTTTGACTGTTATTTGATGTGGGAGTTCTTCTTTTGATCCTCTCTCCTTTGCATTCCCTATGCCTCTTGCACTTTAATAGGTATCTCTTTCCCTAGAAGTGGGAAGTTTTTTTCTCCTTTATCAATAACTATGATTCCTAGGTTTGGTCTTTTTACAGCATTGCAGGGGTCTTGCATATTCTATTCCTTGGTTATTTTAGATTTGACTTTTTCATTGATTGATCAATCAAGTTCCCCACATTTATCTTCAGGGTATGATATTCCCTGTTTCATTTATTCTAGTTCCTTTTTGCTTCATTCTTTAATTTATTTGAGTTCCTGAGGTTACCACTTCATGTTTTATTTCAATTTGGCTTTTCTTCAGAGTTTATTTTTGTTTAATTATAAGTTCATGTTTTGAATTGTTTCAGTCATTTCATTAAACTTCTTTTGTTTTCTAGATTTTCAATTGGTCTTTTATTCATATACTTTTTTAGTTCACTGAACATATTTATATTTGCTATTTTGAAATCACTCTTGTGTGGAATTGCTAGATTGCCATTCTCACGAAACTTTACAATGGTGGTGCTAATTTCTGTAGTAGATTATCTTTTACCAGAAAAACATTATTTTGTATAAATATACATCTTGCTTCATATATATATATATATGAGCTCTGAATATATTGAATGATGTCATATATATATATGAATGTAGTTTAACATTTTTGTGCATAGATTTGTCGTGACTTTGAATCAAGCTTCTTTTATTTTATCATGATAAATTCTAAAATACTATTCCTCCACATGTGTACATGACTGACTAAGTAGACAATTGTCCAAATTCTGGCCCATGCTTCATGAACTAATCTTCCTTACATGATAAACTTTACCTCCTACAGAGATGATTCTTCACAAATGTTTTCACCTAAATTACAAGGAGAAGGAATTTATTTCACACTTTGTGAAAACATCCCATCTCAATCACACTTTGAATATATAGCATCATTTAACCAATTTTTTAACCTGAAAAATTCTTGAAGTTAAACAATTGTTCTGCATGTTAATAATTGCTAAAGTCTTTCTAACAAGTTCAAATTTCTCAAGGTAGCATTGTCTCTGTAGTACATTTTAGTAGAGACTTCCCTGCTCTTAGTGTTTTAAGTATATTCCTAAACTTTCTGAGGATTTTGGCTATAGTTTATTTGTAAAATTAAGGCAAATGTTAAAATTTTAAAGTTTTGTTAAACTGTACCTAAAATAATTGTAATTTAATTATTTTAGAGTTCAGCAATCCATTTCATAATGTGAAAACTTTGAACAAAGAAATAATTATTAAACATCCATTTTCTAAGGCAACTCTATTTATCTATCTAAAAAATTTTGGAAAGACTAACATGGAAAGTTATAAATCACTAGTAAAGTGTTCTCTGTATGTGTTTGAAAGTTGGAAATTTGGAACAATATAAAATACAAAATAGAATATGAGGAAGAACCAGTGTCAAACTAATAACCCTCATTCATAAAACACTAAAAATATGGTAAGTTCTATTGTAAATCAACTTAACCTTACTACTTAGACTTATGAATCCTATGAGGTAGGTATCAGCATTATCTCAACTTGCCAGAAAGAAAAATATTCACATAAAGTTCAGTTACTTCACTAGGTTCACATAGGTTTTAAAATCTAATGTAGTATCTTCAGAGTGCATTATCCAGTGTTCCAGAAAGGAAAGGGGCAAAGTAAAGAAAGAACAAAGTATTGCAACACAAAATATTTGTATGCTCTTATGAAATAGTAGACTAAATGATTGCTGTTAAGAAGCTTATTGACTTACTACAAACAGTCATTAACAAGCTACAAATTAAATTGGAAAGAATGTGATTCTTAAAATAAAAGGACAACATAGGGCTTAGAGGGAAGAACATAAACATAGTAGGTAATTTTCCGTCACTGAATTACTTTCTGTTTAGGATTTTATTTTTAGTTACATAATAATGTGAAAGACATCATCTTTCCCTGGGGAAAAATAAGCATTTATTCAGTAGATAGTACTTCACAAAATATGTACCAAATATAAGTTTGAGAATCGATTGGAAAGAACTAAGACAGGAAAAATCTAAAATGAGCAGCAATTTCTTTTTTTTTAAAAAAAATTATTTATTATTTTAAAATTTTTTTTCAATAAAATATTTTTTTTTAATTTTTTTTTACAATTAAAGACAACAGCATTAACCTATTCAATAACATTTTTCTGAGCTAGGGTACATCTCTTTCAAAATTGGCTGTACATTTCTAGGTTTACAGATGAATTATTACCCTTATATAATCTTTTACTCATTATAAACTCTATAAGACATAAAATTAAATGAGGTTCCAACGTTTAAAAAAGATCTCCACTTCGTTGTCAAAACACACAGTTTCATACAGAAAAATTCATTCCAAGGCAATTGACATTGAGACATTTTCACATACATTTCTAATCTCTATATACATGACTATCACTGGTCACAGTCGCCCACCTTCTGAGCTCCTCGGCATCTGAGCATGAATACAAACTCGTCAG
>NW_008348459.1:94008-104199 GCF_000622305.1 Nannospalax galili
AGCTAAGATGCATCTCTCAAAATTGGCAGTAAATTTTTGGGTTTACAGTTGAATTATTACAGTTATACAATATTGTACTCATTATAAACCCTATAAGACATAAAACTAAATGAGGTTTTAACCTTTAAAAAAGATCTTAGTTTCAATATTAAATAAATTCTTTCACACAGAAAAACTCATTTTTAATGCAACTAACATTTACATGTTAGCACACACATCTCTAATATCTATATATCTGGTTATTACTAGTCACAGTAGGTTAATATCTGAGAACCTTTGCACCTGAGCATGGATATAAGGTTGTCAGGTAGATTTCAATGGTAATATTTTTCATGTCTACTAATTAACGTGAAGCAAAATTTTATGCTTCTTCAAATAAATACAAAAAAATTGTATTTTTGTGTGTATTTCATACAGAAAATCCGAAACTATCTTATTCATCTATATACTCACATTCAAAGTAACACCCTCCCATCTCCCCACCCCCCACCCCCCACTGGAGCCCGTATACTCTGTCATCACTGTTACTGGTCACTGTGTTGTTTATGGCCCCAGCCATTCCCCAGTGCTTGTCCATCTGCTAAGTCTAGTCAGCCTATTATAGTTCCTTGTTTTAGGAAGATCAGCATTTCCTCATCTAGCAGCAAGCTGTTGCCAATATTTCCTTTAGATAAGATTGGGATCTACTATTCATTTCTCCAGTTCTATACTGGGTAACTGTCTGGGAGTCTCTTGGGCCACCCTGGCCAACAACTCAAAGGAAGGTATCCCCTGTATGGAATTGTTTCTTGTTATCTAGACTTTAGCTGGATACACAGACTCTTAAAAATTATATTGATTCTTTTAATCTTTGGTTATACTTCCCTTTTGGGGGTTTAAGGCCATGTAGTTGGCTGAGATAAAAAAATTTATGTTTACTCTTAAGGTTGTTTGAGGAGCTGTTCCTCAGGGTCACATGGGCTTAGGAGGAGCCCCAGGATCCTTTCCTCTACCAGTTACATCTATGTGCAGATAAGGAAAAGGTCCTCAACTGTGGCTGGCTTCACTTGGAAGCATGCAGGAAAAGTTTCTTCTGAGTTGACCCTGCTCTTTATAGACACTGGTGCAAGTCCATCTGGTGTGGTCTCCATGACCTCCTTGATCAGGAGGACAGGCGACTCACCACAGTTACAGGGCATGTTGGGAGATAATCATAGTCCCCCGGAACTTAGTCATCCTTGGAGGGCAAGGAGCAAATATGTCCTTTAAGTCTCCCTGCCAAAATTACTATAGGCCTTAAAGTATGGCTATTAAACATCCAAGAAGTGTAGGTAGTTCCACCAGTCTGGTAATTTTAATTACCATGTGCTTGTGTAGATAAAGCTTGGGCAAAGATCAAATGTTCTCAGATAAACCATGACTAGATGTATATTATTTTCCTTGAGCTAGTTGTATGTACAAATTGTCCATAGGTTTTTGAACTAATATGGTTCCCTGTTTTATTTTAAATCTAGTTAGGAATTATTTATCTCTTGCATCGTCTAACCCTTCCACCATGGATTCCCCATTTAAAGTGCCCCCATTTTTCCCATTTCTCCCTTAATAATACTTTTCACCCGTGGTCCCACCTCTCTTGAGACCCTTCTTTCCCTTTTTCCCAAAGGTTCATTGTATAAGCCTCCCTCTCCCCTCCCCATTTTTATCCATATCTCCCTTATTAGTGTGTATTTCAACTTGTTCTTCTCTTTCAGATTCTTTATTTACCTTTACCTCCCTGCTTCCTTTTTATTGTCCTGGTTCCTATAGTTATATCTGGATACATACTCACTTATAAGGATTTGGTGCTAGGATCCACATGTGAGGAAGAACATACATAGTTTTTATTTTCTGAATCTGTGTTACATTACTTAGTATACCAATTTCTAGTCCCATCCATGCACCTTCAAATTTCATGATTTCATCTATTTTTTACTGCTGAGTAAATCTCCAGTGTATAAATGAACCACATTTTCATTATCCAGTTGAAGGACACTTAGATTTCTTCCATCTCTTAGCTACTGTGAAAAGAGCAGTAAAAAACATGGATGTACAAGTATATCTTCAAAAATATATAACAAGGAGGTGTATAACTGGGTCAAATGACAAGTTCATTTGTACTTTTTTAAGAGTTCTCCACATTGCTTTCCACAGGGGTTGAACAAGTTTGCAAATCCATCAGCAGTGGATGAGCTTTCCCCTTTCCCCACGTGCTCTCAAACATTTGTTATCATTTATTCTCTTGATCTTAGCCAGTCTGACTGGGGTAAGATGAAATGTTAAAGTGGTTTTGATTTGCAGTTCCCTAATTACTAGTGATGTTGGACCCCTTTAAGATGTTTCTTAGCCATGTTTAATGCTTCTTTTGAGGACTCTCATTTCACCACCTTAGCCCATCTTTTAATTGCCTTACATTTTTTCTTGATTCTTTGTTTTTTGAATTCATTATATATTCTGGATATTAAACCTCTTGTCAGATGTGTTGCTGGATAAGATTTTCCCCCACTCTGTGGGTTTCTCTTCACTTCTTTGGTTATTTCTTTTGATGTACAGAATCATTTTAGTTTAATGAGGTCCCTTTTTTTGATTTTTGCCCTGTTTCATGGGCAATTGGTATCCAGTTTAGAAAATTCTTTCCTACACCTGTATCTTCAGGTTATTGCCAGTGTTTTCTTTGAACAGTTGCAGAGTTTCAGGCTATAAATTGAGG
Organism: Nannospalax galili; assembly: GCF_000622305.1. Classification (NCBI taxonomy): domain Eukaryota; kingdom Metazoa; phylum Chordata; class Mammalia; order Rodentia; family Spalacidae; genus Nannospalax; species Nannospalax galili. Next base: position 96,734 of record NW_008348459.1, read on the forward strand.
TCTTTGATCCATTTGGAGTTGACTTTGTGCAAGGTGAAAGATAGGGTTTTAGTTTCATTCTTCTACAGGTGGAGATCCAGTTTTGCCAGCTCCATTTGCTGAACATGCTGCCTTTCCTCCAGTGAATATTCTTGGCCCCTTTGTCAAATATCAGGTGGCTGAAATTGCTTGTACTCATATTTGGGTCTTCAATTTTGTTCCATTGATCTACGGATCTGTTCTTGTGCCAGTACCATGTTGTTTTATGACTATAGCTCTTTAATATAGTTTAAAATCTGGTATAGTAATACCCCCAGCATTGGTCTTAGTGCTCAGGTTTGCTCTAACTCTCTGAAGTCTTTTTTGCTTCCATATGAAACTTCTGATGTTTTTTTCCAATTCCCAGTAAAGAATATCACTGGGATTTTCATTGGCATGGCATTGAATCTATGAATATCTTTGTTAGGATGGTCATTTTCACAGCATTAATTCATCCAGCCCATGAGCCTATGTGACATAGATGTTCCTCTGACCCCGTGATGACAAACCATGGACATTCCTCTTTCCCATGCTCTGAAAAGAATCCACTTCCCTTCCCTCTTCCAGCCAATCAGTTGACCATAGCCGCTTGCAGGGGAGAGGCTAAGGGTATAAAAACTGGGAAAACCATGTCTTTCACCAATTTTTAAGGCTGTCTGGAATCACAGGATTTATGTGTGGATGTGGACTTTTGAACACAGCTGGTCCAATAAACTCATTAAGATTCTTCAAACCATGGTTAGGAGAATTTTTTCCCTCCCTTGGGCTGTTGCAAGGACTTTGGGAGGAAGGGATTGGATGACACATGTACAGTGAATTTGACTTACAGCATGGAAGGTTTTTCCATCTTCTGATGTGTCCCTCAATCTCTTTCTTTAAAGATTTAAAATTTTCATTCTAGAGGTCTTTAATGTCTTTGGTCATGTTTATTCTGAGATATTTTATTCTTTTTGTAGCTACTGTTAAAGGGAACATTTCAATGTACTCTTTCTCTGCTTGTTATTCATATATGGAAAAGGTACAGACTTTTGTAGATTAATTTTGTAACCTGCCACTTTACTGAAAGTATTAATCATTTCTAGGAGTCTTCTGGTAATATTTTTGGTATCTGTTAGATATAATATATTGTCTGCAAAAAGAGATAATAATGATCTCTTTGTTTTCCAATTATTCCTGCTTTAATTTACTTCTCTTGTCTTATTGCTCTTGCAAGAGTTTCAAATACTATGTTGAAAAGGAGTGGAGACAGTGAACAGCCTTGTCTGGTTCCTATTTTTAATGGGAATGCTTCCAGTTTTTCTCCATTTAGAATGATGTTGGCTGTGGATTTGTTGTATATAGCTTTAATTATGCTGAGGTATGCTCTCTCCAGTCTCATTCCCTTTAGGGTGTTGAACATAAAAGTGTGTTAAATTTTGTTAAAGGACTTCTCTGTGTCTATTGACATGACCATGTGTTTCTTGTCTTTGAGTCCATTTATACGGTTTATGACATTTATTGACTTACGTATATTGAACTATCCCTGCATCTCTGGAATAAAGCCAAATTGATTATGGTGGATTATCTGTTTGATGTGTGTCTGTATGCAGTTCGCAAGTATTTTTTGAAAATTTTTGCATCTATATTCATTACAGATATGGGTCTACAGTTTTCTTTTTGCTTGTATCTTTACCTTGCTTTTGTATTAGAGTGATGCTGGTTTCATAGAAGGAATTTGGAAGTTCTCCCTCCATCCTTTATCCTTCAGGTAGTGCCTGTCCTTGAAAGTGAGAAGTGTTTCTTGTAGACAAGAAAAAGATGAGTTTTGTTTCTTAATCCAGTCGATAGTCTGTGTATTTGATTGATAAGTTCATTCCATTGTGTTAAAGTCACTAATGAAAGATGTGTACAGATTCTTGTCATTTTATTTCTGTTCACATTCTTGGTGTAGCTGTGCATTTCCACAGTTATATCTTCATTAAGTTTCTTTCTGTAATCCCTTAGGTATAGTTGTTCATTTCTTCAGCTCTTTGTATTGCTTCAAGAACTCTCTGAAGGGCTGGTTTTGTGCACATGAATTCTTCCAGCCTTGTTATGTGATCAAAGATTTTTCTTTCCCCTGGACTATAATAGGCATTTTGGCTATTATCTTGGTTGGCATCTGTCATCATTTAGAATTGGGAATTCTTTGGTCCAGGGTCTTCTGGCTTTCATAGTTTTCACTGGAAAGTCAGCTGTAATTCTAGTGGACTTTCCTTTATATATGTTTTGTTGTTTGTTTTTCGCAGCTTTCAGTATTCTCTCTTTGTTCTGTACATTTAGTGTTTTTACTATGATGTGCCATTGAGAGTTTCTTTTCTGATCCTGTATAATTGGTGTTCTATAAGCTTCTTGTATTTGTATGGTCATGTCTTTAACTTACGGAAATTTCCTTCTAAAATCGTGTTGAAGATCTGATCCATACTATTATCCTTCTCCTTCCTGTATGCATATGATGCGTAAGTTTTGTCTCTTCATGGTGTCACACAATTCCTGAATACTCCATTCTTGTGTTTTCTTAAATTTTTCATAATCTTTGCTTGAGTGGTCTAATCTATCCACTTTATCTTCTAGTCTTGATATTCTGTTTTCTACTTCATTCTTCATGTTAGTGAGGCTTTCTCCTGTTGTTTCTCATAGGCTTATTGAGTGTTTCACTTCCTTTCTCATTTTAGCCTGATTATTCTTCAATATTTCTCTTATCTGAATTCATTCAGCAAGTTATTACAATGTTCTTTCAGTTCTTTGATTTCTTTGTTTGTATGTTCTTTAAATTCACTGAATTTCTTTATCATGCTTATAATTTTTCTTTTGAATTCCATGTCCTGTGTTATCTCTAGAGTGTTCTCCATGTACTCCTTTACAGGATTGTTGGTACTACATGGGCATATATTATTTCGTTCTTCATGTTATTATTTTTTTGCTGTGACTTTGACATGTGGGTTTCTTTCATAGTTTCTGATTCTTGTGTGAGACTCAAACCTTCCTTTGTTGAGTTTAGGTCTACTTCTTTTTGTAAACTTTATGTATCTTTGTGGTTTACTTTTTGGACATGAAAAGCTGATTAGTCCAGATTTTAGGTTCTCTCTTTTAATTTTTTATTGGAGGGTCAAAATAATTTTGTCTTTCTGCTCAGGAGTTCCCACAGAAGCCCATGTTGGATGAGGATCAGATCCTTTCAGAGTTTCTCTTAAGAACTGGATCCCTCCTATAAAGATGCTGGCCCCAGGAAGCTAGGGGTCTGGGCCACCCAGAGATGCCAAGGGAGGTGGGGATGGGAAGAGGTCCCAAGGGCTCCTAAGGACTAGAGGGAGGAATTGGGTTGGTCTGGATGGAAAGGATCAGGAAGTAGTGGGGGGTCTGGGCCAAGAGGTCAGTCCAGAGGTCTGGGGTACCAGGACAAGAAATGTGCCAGTGCCCCTGCTAGAATGAGAGATAGGGTGGGGGAGCTGAGAGGGTGACTGAGGCTGGGGGAGTCAAGGCACAGTGGGCATGGCCAAGCTTATCCAGGAAAGCTGCTGGCCCCAGGAAGCTGTGGGGCTGGACCACCCAGAGATGCAAGGGGAGGTGGGAGTGGGGGGGAGTTCTTTTGTAATATTTTACCTATTATTTTTATTGTGTGTGTGTGCATGTGCATTTGTGTGTATGTATACTGTATCCATGTGTGTGTAAGTTTGTCTGTGTTGTGTAATATCTGCAGAGGTCAGAAGGGTTCATTGAATCTCCAGGGACTGGAGTTATAGGTGGTTGTTAGCTACCATGTGGCCCTTGGGAATCAGACTCATGTCCTTGCAAAAGTAGTCAGTGCACTTAATGGCTCAGTCATCTCTGCAGTCCCAGAGAAGTAAGTCTTAAGAGCCAGAGAGGAATGTGTTAATCAAAAGGAGTTATAAAATAATGTAAAGTAGTGAAAAAAGAGACACTGGACCAGTGATAAAGCATACACAAAGAAATTTAGGTCCAGAGATTGTTAGTTTTTCAAGGATTAAACTTCATTTCACTGGAACAACCTTAGCTCTGGTAATTCTAATAATAAATTGTTCCACATGTGTGGGAATTTTGACTCCTGAATCAAACTCAAGTTTGTGGTCATTTTCAATGAGTCTTTGAAGGAACAATGTTATCTTTAGAAAGGAAGTGCTAGGAAAAACACATTTGTTACCAGTAAACACTTCTTCCTTCCATTAATAAATTCCAAATTTTATAAAAAGTTCTAATTCCCACCCACAGCTCAGGAATCATTGTAGTATAGAGGGGAGAAAGATTGTGAGAGTCAGGGATGGTTCATGAACACAGGTAGGTGAAAGCTTCTAGGCCCCTGAAGGCTTGATTATGTGTGCTTGTTGTAGTGGTAGCATCAAGCATGGGACCCATGTCAACTCAATCAAACAAAGGCCCAAAAAGAATGTGAGAAATAAGTGATGGACCAGCACTAGATTGAGAACTGTTTGAGACCAATTGATGTTGGGTGAGGGACAGTAAGACTTACATACGACCACTGGATGGACTGACTAGACTCAAGTGGACACATTTACACCAAAGAACATTTGGGTATAAACACCTGAATGAATAATACTCAGCATGTATGGCAGAGTGCATAGGGTTCGGTGGGGGGAGAAGGTTGGGGGGAGGCATGGATGGAGGAAGGGTTTTGGATTTCAGTGTGAAATATATGAAATTTTAAAAACTCAGTATAAAATTTCTAATTATTTTACTGTGCTTCCTTTGAAGTAGGCATTACATTATTTCTAGGTCATTATTTAAACAATATCTTTTGTCAGACACCTTAACTTACCTATGTTATCCTCTTTTGATAGCCTTCATATCCTTTCCAAAACTCCATATGCCCAATTTTAAGATCTAAACCCTTCTTGAAGAACCTGATTTAAACATAACTCATCTTTATTTTCACTAAAATACTTTTTGATTTAGTAATTAAGTATGAGATTTAGGATAAATACTATACAGTTAGGGTTCTGCTAAATGAGTTTTGTCCTGCCTTATAGGAAACAAAAGCAGTTTGTGCTCATATAATTGGATGGCAGTATAATATTTTTTTTAGTTTAAGACTTTTCTCTACATCTGTATCTCTTACCATGATCGTGGACAGTCTTAGAACATAGCATTGCTTCATTATTAGATTGTTAATAATGCCCTTAATCTATTGAAAGATCAAGAGAAAGAGTGTCTAGCAATTGTTAGTATTTTGTGGAATCAGATGTTCCATTGTGAACAAAAAATGAAAAATTTATATCATAATATTAGGAATTGGTGGAAATGTGTTTCTGTACCTAACATATCTAGCAGGATTGTGAAATATAAAATAGGTTTTATTATATCCTGAAACCTACAAATCTTTGTGCATTCAGCAGCAATGTATCATGAGAATAAAGTACTTCATTTACAATCAAGCAAGAGCCAAGCCACAGAATATTATTACATGAGCAGTGAACAAGATTCTCAAATCTTCCATCTCATTGCAACTCTCTCCAAACCAACATCTGGGGCAATATTTAGGATTTCTTACAATCAAGTGATGGAGGAGGCAAATGAAAAACATAGCTGCATTAATGCTACTCAAATATAACAATTAAAATTAATGCTTGAGGCTACTGAATTGTGTTGAAACACAGATTCAGAAATGATGGTATTGGTTATGGTTTAGCTATCTATCTAAGGCATTTAGAATGAGAAGATGAGAATATTTTGGAGAAGTACCTATGTGCAGACTTAGCTGGTCCTACCCTAAACTTCTAGTAGTATGGACTGGTGCCAAGTCATTGTTATGATCTGAACTGCCTTGTGGAAGTTGTCAAGCATATCCAGATAGGAAACTAGGTTGCTGTGTCCAAAGCTATTCACACAATGTGTCACTCCTCCCTGTAGGCAATACCTCTCTTGATATACAGTATCGGCTAAACTACAACCCACTATGTACACCAGACTGGCCTTGAACTCACAGAGATCTGACGACCTCTGACTCCCAAGTGCTGGAATTAGAGGCATGTGCTACCACAATTGACTTAGATCACTTAATAAATGAAAAATCTATTGTTAGGTTTGGCAGTAAAAATTTTAGAAAAACTGAAAACACTCTTAGCAATGACATTCACAAGTGAAAAATTAATATGAGCTCTTGACATGACAGTCTCAATCTGCAGAAATGACTCCTATGAAAGTATTATTTTCACCAGGCATGTTGGGAGAGAGAGGTGTGTGGTTTACACTTTTAAGGTTAGCCTGGACTACACAGTGAAAGCTTACATAAAAAATATGAGATACATGTTATCATTTAGTGCTTAGTTTATTTTAAAAACTTGCATAAAAAGTCAGGTTTCTTGGAAATAATTAATATGGTTTCAAGACATTTTCAGTATTTTATTAATTACTGTATTTTATAGTATATAATATTCATTTCAGTCCAACAAATTAATTTGTCTTAGGAGGAATTATGATGTTAAAGAAAATATTTTTACTGTGCTAGGTTTTATGTTTAAGATTCTAGAAATATCAACATGCAGCTCCAAGCAACTCCTTCTCATGAAAGAAATACTCTTCTTTTGCCTTTGTTTGTCTGCCTTTTTATAAAAAAACTGTGTATTTGTAAATCCTGTATTTCTTTTCTATGTTTAATTTTCAATTTCTTTGGTTACCTGGATAATTGTAGGAGAATATGCATCATGCTTGCAAAATAATTTGGTAAGGCAGACAGAAGTTAAGAATGACTTGTTTTCTAGAAGCATTCAGTATGGAGAGACAGATTTTATTCTCCAGAAACATGGCTATAATAGACAATTATGCATCCTGTCTAATTAAAATTGTAACAGCTGGCACACAAACTGTCTACAGTGGCCCTAAATTGCTTCAGAAATATTTGGAGGTATGTTGTTATTGTTGTTTCTTAGCATTTATTTTGACTGTTAATTACTTTTATTACTAACTGATTTGTCATCATACAAGACTACTGTATTCATGCTAATGTGTAATTTCCTTAACTGGTTAGAGTTTAATTTTACAATGTTTTTAATTTTCATAAATTGTTCTGTTTTAAAACTGTACTTTTCTTTGTATTGACTTATGGTTGATAAGAGGGAAAACTGATAACTTATAAAAATAAGCAAGAAGAAAAAAAAATAAGCGAGAAGAGCTTATAAAGGAAAATTAGAAACTTCAACATAGAGAGTTCAGAAATGTGTGCACATGTTAGATACCAGTCAAATAAAGATGTTTTTAGTCAGTTTGATTATGAGGAATAAGATTATGAAGAAAATATTAACAAGGTAAAAAAATTGATTTTTCCACATTAATAGTTAAAAAATATTCAGATTAATCATGTCATAGGAAGTAATATATGATTCTTTTTTCTGCTTAGTATAAGTATTATAATTACTCAGTTGAAGAAATTATAAATAATATAATAATATTTAATA
>NW_008348459.1:104241-131000 GCF_000622305.1 Nannospalax galili
TCTGGAAAAGGACACTAAATTTAATTTACTTTAAATGCAAATGCAATTAACTTAGGATGAGTTATGATATACATTCCAATATGTTTTGGAATTTCTCCTAATAAAATTTTCTTTTAAAATAATTTTCACCTTATGGCGACAAATAAGTGAAAATATGATTTAAATTAAAATTAAATTCACTAAGATTTTAGGTTTCAAAAATAGAAGCCTTACCATTTCATAATATTGTGGCTTTTGTTTCCAAAATTATGCTTAGCATTTAGAATTTCACTTTATCTTTCAAATAAAAATATAACAATGTTATATCTTTTGGAAGGAATGATTACCTTGAAAATATGTTGTAAAATAGTTAATATTTACAAACTGAACTACAGTATACATTTATTTATGACACATCAAAACAACTATGATTATGTCAAGTTTAACAGGTTATGTGTGCATGAATGTTGATCAAATCACACTTAGTTGTAACAGTGAATTTGAAATATTTTGGGTTATCATAAATATAATAATATTCAAATATAGGAAATGGAGCAGGGCACTGTGGTGCATATTTTTAATCTCAGCACTTAGGGGGCAAAGGCAGGTGAATCTCTGAGAAATTAAGGCTAGCCTTTCTACATTCCAAGTTTCAAGCCAGCCAGACCCTGGAGAGAGACAGAGAGAGAGAGAGAGAGAGAGAGAGAGTCTGTTGGATACATAATAAACCAGTTGGAAGCAATAAATTGAAGATATACACAACAGATACTGAATAAATCATGTAGTAAGAAATTGAAAACAGTGCAATAAGAAAATTAAAATAAATTGTTCATAAAAGCAATCTGGCATATTTTCATATAAGTTATACTTCAACAAACATTATATTCAGTGAATTTTAATGTGGGAGAGAGAGAAGTGGGATAGTTGGATGAACTAGAAATATTGTCACTGTAATTAAATTACAATAAACAAAGACTCATCTCTGAGAAATTATCTTATATATTTAATTAAAATTGATAATTAGCTTGCTTATAGGTGAGTTCTAAAATTTTTCCAAATGATAATCTTAGTGAAAAATAAACATATTAATATAACTTTTTAAATATGTTATGAACATTTATTAGCATCTTATCCAATTTGGGCAACATTCTGTACAATTAAAAGTTAAATTGCTTTCTTATATTGTATAATAGCTTATATTCTATTTAGTATAAGTAGTCAAAATATAAACATCATAAAATGTAAAAATATAAACATGAGAAGGTCTTTGTATACTAACCTTTGAATTTAGATCTCAATAAATATGGAAGAGAGCTGTATGTGTTTGTGCAGGAGAGTGAACAGCACAGAAAACCAACATCTCAAACCCAATGCATCCAAATGAAGAACAGAAGCATAGCAAAGACCTTGGTACAGAGAAGCATTTCGAGTTTCTATTCACTTTCATGTCAAGTCAATAATTACTTACTTTTAGTATCAGTTTTTAATTAGGAATTTGTGATTTTGCAGATAGAAACAAAACTGGATCTATTTTATTCAAGTGGAAATCTACTGATTTATACAGCTTAGGTATAGAAGTTGAACAAAATAACTGCTGGCTTCAAATGATGTATTTGAAATCTATGTCTGAATTACTTAAGGTTCTCTATCATCATCATCAGAATGTAAGTCACCAATTCAAGCAAGAAGGAAATGTTTGGGGAGAATATTAAATATACCACAGCCTTCACAAAAGTTCTAGAAAGCCAGACTCATAACGTGGCTGATAACAACTCATCTTCTCAGTAAAGAGCACAGCCAATAAATTCTTTTTTCACCAAGGATATTCCAACTTGGAAACATTAGATCTACATGTAACAGAGATTAATCTTCTGTAATACAAGGGTAGTCCTAGACCAAAAAACATGTAGTTTTGGAATCTGAAAAGCACAAAGCCAGCCAGACCCAAGAGAGAGAGAGAGAGAGAGAGAGAGAGAGAGAGAGAGATCAACCCTGTGTGAATAGTGTCTTAATCCTAAGGCTTCCTAAATAAGATTATCACTCTGTCATATATTCTTCACATTCCATGTTGTTTCTTATGTTGACAGTGGAGCAATAATACTGATTTTTCTTTTCATTCATATGGAGGATTTCTCACTGGGAAATCATTATACACATTAAGCGGATGGAAAACTGCAGTGATCTACCTGAGTCTATCACTGCTTGCTTTCTGTCAATTTTTCTAAACAAAAAGCCCATAGTTACCAAACACTCACTTGCCTGTACTCTTTTTATTTATTTTTTTTAAGAAACTCCACATAACATTATGCCTGGATCTCTCCAGCTCTGAACTCAACTTTGTTGCCCAGGGTACATTCCTTAGTGAGAGTCAAACTCTGTCTTCTTTAAACTTGGTGGATGAATTACTGACAGATATATGAGTTCTGCTTTAGAGAATAAAGTAATGATATTCTTGAGACTGAAAAACAAAAAGCATTACTTTAGTCCTCCACAGAAGGAAGCACATAGGTCACGACTGGGGATTTGACCAGCACAAGCAGTAAATCACTTACTACTATTTTCCTAAAAGGACATAGTATAAAAAGTGATGGTGCACGCCTTTAATCCCAGCACTTGGGAGGCAGAGGCAGGCAGATCTCTGTGAGTTAAAGGCCAACCTAGTCTACAAAACAAGTTCCAGGACAGCTGGGGCTACAAAAACAACAACAACAACAACAACAACAACAACAACAACAAAAAACCTCTCACCAAATTCAAATCTTTTTACTTGTAGTGAGAGTTTCATGCATTCCCTTTTGTGGATTGGGAATTAAATCCAATCAGAACGAGGATGGCTGTCACATTAACATTTGTGTCATTATTTCACCTATAGGCATGTCTTATGAGACCAAACATTATTGCATATCTGAGTGCTCACAACCTGGTAATACTGTTGTTGATTTTTTTTTTTTTTTTTTTTTTATCAGTAGCCTACATAGCTCCTTTCAGTACCATGAGACCTAGCCAGAAAGGAAGAAATTTCTGGTAAATAACAATTAGATTTCTAATGTCCTGTGACCAATGTGTATGATTTCTTCACCTGGAGAGTCAACTGGCCAAAGAGCAGAGATACGTGACTTTGGAGTGCTTAAGTCACAAATATAACATCTATTTTACATTTCCTTGCCAAACTAGACAGTATTGCATAAAAAATGGTGGGAAGATTTTAAGAACCTGATCAGGTCAGGGAGGACTAATGTAAAACAGTATCTTCTGGATGTGGAAGGACTACTACACTCATGAATTCATAGCATATGTAGGTAATATGGACAAGACTTGTACAAGATGAAGCCCATCAACATCCTAGCATGGAGTGAGATAGGCTTCATGAGGCTCCATCCATAACTGAGGTTCTTTGATCAGCTGATTACTTCTACAGTGAGGGATAGTGTCCCCTTTAAGAATGTACCACCTGCAAGTTATCGTGCTCCAGTAGATGGTTCCACACCCAGTATTATATGGAGTACACATATTGGAGACAACGGGTCCTTAAATTTAAAAAAAGAGGACACAGAGTTGGGAGAAACTGGGAGGTGGGGTCTGTGGCAGGACATGACATGGACTGAGTATGATCAAAATACATAGTATAAAATTATCAAATAATTTATAAAGTATCTGCTTAAAAAAGTGATGTCTAGTATTATTTTTTTGTGGTCAGAGAGAATACAGGATATTTCCATTTTATTGATTTAGTGAAGACTTATTTTTGTTTGTTTGCGTGTTTGTTTGGATTTTTTAATATATGTTCCTCTTTGAAGACAGTTTCATGGGCTGCTGACAGGAAAATGTATGTTTGATGTTTGGATGGAAAGTTCTGTAAATGTCTATCAAGTTAATTTAACTTACGATGACTTTTAATTCCAGGGTTAGATCATTGTTGGTGATATGTGTTTGTTTGGGTCAGGAAGTCAATGGATTCTATTTTATAATCAAATCAGATTGTCTGTGCTTTTACTGGAAAAGTGAGATCATTAAGATTGAGACATTATAAGGCAAAGATTTTTAATTCCTGTATGTTGGTGTTATGCTGTAGTTTTTATTGGACCTCCTTTGGTTAATTGTTCTGGTATTGATTATTTTTAGTTGTCCACCTCTGGGGAGTGTTTAATCTCTTCAAACTAAACTATTCCATGATTTATTCTCTGTAGAGATGATTTTCTGCACATAAATTTCTTATTTTTTTGTTAATCATGGAAAGGTTTTCTTTCTCCTTCAGTAGAGATTATAGTTTTGCTGCTATAGTATTCTGGGATGTAATGTGTGTTCTGTCTTGTCTTATAGGACATCAGTCCAAGCTATTTTGGCTTTCATTATCTCCATTGAAAAGTCAGCTGTTACTCTGATGGATTACCTTTATACGTGACTTTATTTTTCCATCTTACTGCTTGTAATATGTGCCTTTTGTTCTATACATCTAGTGTCTTGACTATTATTTGAAATTCTTTCCTGGTCCTGTCTGCTTTGTGTTCTATATGTATCTTATACATGGTAAGGTATTTCTTTTTTTAGAATTGGGAAGTTTTCTTCTATAATTTTGTTGAAAATAGTTCTGTTCTTATGACATGATTTTTCAATACTGTCAGAGAACTGCCACACAGCTCTGAGTCAAATTAAGAGTCCTTTGTTAGCTGCCAGTGGAGAGGGGGCTAACAGCCCCCCAAAATAAACCACTCTCCAGGACACAGAGTGGGCTCTATAAAGCCTAAAACTACAATTACATAATGACAGACAGGTTCAATAACCATAGTTACATCAGACCAGCATAGTCACTCCAGTTCAGGGTAGGTCATTTTGAGCTAACAAAATTTTCAGTTAGCAAAATCAAGTTTCTCAGAATTGCAGAAACAATGGGCTCCATGAATATGTAGGTATAGTTGGTTTAGAGCAAGTGCTACCTGGATATTTGTAATGTACCCCCTGAAATGAAAGTTTAGCCTTCAATGGGACAGGTTCTGGTTGGTTGCTGCAGTTAGAATGCGGGCGGGGCAGGGGCTGGAGATACAGAGAGAGAAAAAAAAAAAAAACACAGAATGAGCAAAAGTCATCTAGAACAAAGTGGAGTCAGTTTTGCCATTTAACCCCCACCCCCCATCTTAGGTCAGAATCAAAGCATTGACTCAATATCCTCTGGTGACAGAGGGGTTAATTTAACAGCGGGATAGCTGTTGTTTGACAAAGTTCAACACCAGTTTATTAGGCAAAGCCCAATATTAGACCCATGTCGAGAAGGATGAGAGGATCTGTGAGGCCTGTAAGCAAGGTGGTCAGTCACAGTTTTCAAATAAACCAGAGATGGAACCAGGAACTGTTGGTCTTGGAATGGGTGACAGGGTGTAGAGAAAGGAACCAAGAGAATAGCTCAGATGTTAGAAAAAAGAACTGTAGGTGGACATTTTGGTAAGATTGAAGATAATTTAAGAGACATTCATCAGTAATATTTCAGAACAGAATCCCTTAACCCAGGCAATAAGGGAGGTGTCTGTCTGAGCATAATCTCAAACTGGGTGAAACCTGCCTTATAGGGAGTACGTCTCACCCTGAGGAGAACTAAGGACAGGAGGTTGGAACAGTTTTCACCAGTCTCTAAGTTGAATTTAGCATTATATGAGCCAAGTGACAGAGGGAGCCCAAACCTAGAATTTATCCCACGTTGGAGTCTCTTTACCATGCTATTTGGGACTCTGTCACAAAACCCAGAAAGTAGTTCAGTCGATTTGGTAGCATCCAGATTGATTGTCTGAAGAAGCTGATCAATAAGGAGGTGTCCAAGGGATGCAGGAAGGATGATTCTGAAATCTGGCAGAGTCCAAACATGGGATCCTTTTCCAATTCCTGGGAACAGGAGTGACTCACAATAGGGAGTTCATCAGTCTGTCAGGCAGCTTGGTGTTCTGCCACAGGAATTTCAAAGGCCTCTTTCCTTGCATATCATGGTGCAGACATGAAAGGGTAGCAAATGCATATCTGTTATCTGTAAAGATGATCACCCATGTATCTTTTCCCCAACAAAGAGCCTGGGTGAGGGCCATCAGTTGACATATTTTGCATAGGATCCCTTGGGCAAGGCTTGGGTCTAGATGACTTTCAGTTGGATGACTGCAGTGGCTCCAGCCTTCCAGGCTCCTTTTAAACATCTTGCTCAGGAAAAATGGTGTTTTGGAGGTCTGAGCAACTGGCCTTTGAGATATCCTGTGGATAGATCACCATCCTGTCGGGGTACCTATGGGTAATCATCAGGCATCATTTTTGCCAGGTTAAAGCTCTGAATGGTTGATAAGGTGAGACAAGCCTGATCAAGTAGCAGACTCTGGTACATCCACTGGTTGTTTGTTCATCAGTAGAGGATTTCTATTGTATGATGGTATGTAAGAGTTAAGTCCTGGCCCAAGGAGAGCTTGTCACACTCCTTCACCAGTCAGGCATTAACCACTATGGCATGTGGACATGAGGTTCCTTCTGAGCCTACTGTGTCTATGCACTTGGATAAGTACACTACAAGCCTTTTCCAGTGTTCCAAAGTCTGAGTGAAGATTCCTTGGAATCTTGTAGGCGTCATGAACGAAAAGGTGAAGATGGGGCTTGGGCTAGGGACTTTTTAGCTTTGTAAAGCCTGTTTCTCTCTACATCCATTTTAAGGGAATATACAGTGTGGAGGCTGAGTAGAGATGCTTACTATTTCAGCTAAGCCCAGGATCCAAAGTTGGCAATATCCCATTGTCCCCAAGATCCCTGTATCCCACCAGCATTAATAAATACTGAGGGTTTATTATTTTAATTCTATTATGAACATGCCCCCCCACCCACATATCCAGTTATGGTTGAACAGAGAAAGCTGCCAGAATGGAAGGGAGGGGCCAGCATCAGGAATGTGCAAAGAAAACCAAAATGAGATGTACATCAATTTGCCTTGGTTTCTAGCACAAATAGGAATGCAGCTCATTTTCTTCCTAATTATGCACTCATGTTGGGGCAATCACAACAAAAGCATTTTTGAAAAGAGAAAGCTTCAGACCAAAGACTAGCCTACTTTTGTCAATATTACAGAAAATAATAAATAATAAATAAATAGTTGAAGGATAAACAGCTTGCAACTTTTTATGACTTTTAAATACTTTTTGAACTTTGTTTTCTCATCTTCTAAACAAGGAAGTATATATTATAGAATTTACTGATTAAATAAATATGAATAAATACGTCTTTTACAATATTAATCAGTATATTTAATGCTAATAGAAGACAGCAGATATGACTTAAGAGTTTTCTAATACCAGTATTGTTGTAGATAAGAGACAGTACAGCTGAAGCCCCACCTGGCTGGGAACTGGTTATAACAGGTTGGACTATATCTCACAGAGATTCACTTGCCTCTGACCCTCAAGTGCTGGAACTAAACACATTCATGACAATGCCCAGTTCTGCCCATTTAAAAAAATTCATTAGTGCATGTCCCTGTCTCTTGGTCTCACTCTGTGTCTCCTTCTTTCTCCATGTCACAATCTGTCTTGCTCTGTCTCTTCCTGTCTCTTTGTCTTTCTCTCTCTCTCTCTCTCTCTCTCTCTCTCTCTCTCTCTCTTCATTTGAATGTCAGAAGACAACTTTAGGATTCACTTCTGTCCCACTATGTGGTGAGGAGGGATCAAGCTCAGGTAGTCAGACTTTGTAACAATTGCCTTTCCTACAGAGACATCTGACAGCCCAAGGCCCATGTAGTTTACTTCCTGTTAATTTTTAAGTATTTCAAATTGTGGTCTTTTAAAATCTGCCTTTTGAAAATATTTTACCAAAGTTTTACCTTGAATTCTCTCTCATTCTGTGTATATTGTACTTCACAGAGGGGAATTCTTTTATTATTGAGATCTGCTTTATCAATCATTAATTTGTGGTTTTGGTATCAAATCTAAGAAAACATCTCCATACTCAAAGTCGAGTTTCCAAATTTGCATTTTACACTTACTTTGCTATTTGCTTTACATTCATATTTGCATGTATAACATACCTTTGTACAAATTAATTTGTAATGTGTACAGATATCTTGTTGTTTTATGGTCAGAACCTGACATTTAAAATATCCCCATTCATTATAACATATTTTTTAAATAAATAATTTATTGAGAATTTCATACATGCATATAAGGTGTTTTGATTAAATTCATACCCACTTCCTCCCCTCTAACTTTTCCCATATCTTCCCATCAGGTTTTTTTTCTGATAACTTCATGTATTTTTTCTTCTTCTTCTTTGATTTATTTATTTTTATGGGGCTTTTGGATCTAACATTCCCCTCTCAGAAGAGGTAACCCTGAAATCTTCTAAGGATTAGATACAAGCTCCAAAATACTTTCAACACTTTTGGCCTTTGGAACAGAATATGTTGCTAAGAGGTCTAAGGACATTTTGACTTTTAGCCACGAAACTGGCTACTTTTCTTTAGGGTCTTTTTACCCTAACTCCCTAGCCAATTCCTATCTCCTATTCTTATCACACCGTCCTCTGAAGAGGTTACCCAAATTACCAATAGGGAATAAGGACTCAGACTGCTCTGTCTTCTTCCACGCTAAACAGGGATGCAGGGTGAAGCAATTGGAGTTCCCCTTCAGTGGGTCTATCTAAAAGACTCCCAAATTGCATAAATCTTATCTCTAAGGGAAAAAGAAAGACCTTAAATTATGAATAGGAGATGTGAAGAAGTAAAGGCAAGAGTAATTAGCATTACAAGTTCTAGCCAGAGAACTAGAAAAAAGTCACAACAGGGCAATTTTCAAAGGTTCATATGAATCCATGGAATTTCTTGACAAGGGCTTCCAAAAGCTTCCCTCTAATGGGTTCCTCCTCATTTTTCTTTTGTCTTCCAAGGCTGGATTCTAGAGTGATGGATTCAGAATTTTTTATCATGTATTTTGATAGCTGTTTGAGTGGTTGAATAAGTGTCAGTTCCCTCTCGAAGGCCTCTAGATGCGGGGCGGGGGGGGGTTGTAAATTTATCCATCATTTTAGATGGTTGCCTCCCTTAGCTACAGGAGGGCATTACAGTATTGGAGATCAAGATTTGAATTCATGCATCTGAGCAGCACTCTCTGGTTAGGAACAAAATTATCAATGAGAAATAATTGCCTAAATAACTTTTTTTTTTTTTTTTTTTTGTCTTTTTGAGACAGGGTCTCCCTGTAGCCCCAGCTGTCCTGGAACTCACTATGTAGACCAGGCTGGCCTTGAACTCACAGTGATCCATTTGCCTCTGCCTCCCAAGTGCTGGGATTAAAGGCATATGCCACCACAACTTTTTATATAGACTTAAGCCTAATGTCTGGGAAGAGTAATCCCTTGAATACATTTTAACCAAAACATTTTTTGTAATACCAGAATACCTCAAATACAGAAATGTCTAAAAATTACCCAGCCTCTCTTCTCCTACCCTTTGCTGTCTTTCATCTTTCTGTACTTCAGTAATTACTTTGCTACTTAACATCCTTAACTGAATTACTAATCAGTCCTATTTTAAAAAGTCTCATCACTGCAAAGTTCTATTAGGGATTAGAAACCATTATAAACTAGCTTTCTTCTCTCAGTTCTATTCCAATTTAATTTATATTACATAAACTTAGTTCCAGAAATTTCAGAAATGTAGACCTACATATTGTGGATCAAGCATGGAACTTTACTACATAACTCAATTGTATTGCCTAATAAACATATGTTATCAAAATAAAACAATCATGTCCTTAATTACTTTGCAGGAAACTTGACAACATACAGTAGTAACTTTTGAAATGCGCCACTTGGAAACATTTTGTTATACTTATATAAGAAAATCATTATATAATGAAATAATATTTGACTACTTCTAAAAATTCAAATGTAATTAAAGTGATTGAATGAAGCACAAATTACTGTCTGGAACAATATCATGCAATAATCTGAGATCATTGAATCCTAGTGGTACAGACATTCAGACCAGTTATTGGAATTCTTGGGCTCAGAAACAAAATAACCACAAAAATCCTTTACATTTGTCAAATAAAACTTCAAGACAACTTTACTGCATTTAATGTCAGTTTGTTTGTAGTTGTTTTCTGATGGGAATATTTCACATACTGTGTTCATAACTATGTAATTAATAATTAAAAGAAGAGAATATTTGTATCATAAAACAAGAAGAGTAAGATAAATTTTATTGCTTTTTCTATAATAGAGATCATGGAAATCAATAAGCTTTCTAGATGTAAATATTAATATGACAGTAATACTTTTCTCTTTAGATACCAAGTATAAATAATATTTCAGAAATTATAGAGGACATCCATCATTTCCAATTACTGTCTTAACAAATTATGGGTATATGTGCCTCATTACAAAATGAAGTGGAATGGCATGTTTTGCTTTAAATCATACTTCAAGCTAAAGATGCTAGACTAAGCTATGGTTTGTTTTCTGCATATTTTAGCCAAGATAATACTTTCTGGTTGTCAGTTGCATTATTATGTGCGGTTGTGTAATTAAATGGTACTTATCAAAAAAGCTAATTTTGTTTCTTCTTATTTGACAAAAGGACATTATCTGAAATTTAAAGCTGATATTTCTCTTTTTGCTTCCAAAGTTGGTCAAAGGTACACCTCCTGGATTCAGTAAAATGTTAAAAATATTATTCATTCTTTAATTCATATATCCTGTGAATTATGTCCACTGGTAAAACAAAGAATTTAAAGAACATACATATTATCTGAGTATTTTCTCTGTCAGTTATATCTTGTTATTTATTCTAATTGTGAATAATAAGCTAACATTATGGATATGCAACTCACAAGTGAGAAATTAATTATTGCCATCAAAATCTAGAAATGTTGAGCTTTTTGATGTGAAATTCAAAATCTTCAAACAATATTACTGAAATACAATATAATAATTATTATCATTACGTAGATTTGGAAAATGAAGGATGAATACCCTTTCTTTGGCAGCTACCTTTATTTCTTGATTAAATTTTTACCTTTAACAAAAAACAATCTAAAGGTTCAATATCCTCATTTTTATACTTTTTGTTTCAAATTATTTTTTGAAAAGTTCAACATGAGTACTAACTTTGTCTCCCACCTACCCTATCCTGTCTCCCATTCACATCTTCCCTTGTCCACTACTTCTCAATTTTGTGACCTTGTCATTGATTATTGTAGTTATAGCTATATTATCTATACCTATATCTATAGATATCTATAGATACGGACAGATGATATAGATGATAGAAAGATAGATAGATGATAGATAGATAGATGATAGATCAATAGACAGATGATAGATAGATAGATGATAGATGATAGATCGATAGATGATAGATAGATGATAGATAGATAGATAGATAGATGATAGATAGATAGATGATAGATAGATAATATATCGAAATTATTTAGTGGTGCTAATGTACACATGTATTTTGCAGTGCCACTTGGGATTAGATAACTCATCAGGAAGCTCATCCCTGGAGTAAACTGATTTTCCCTTCTAAGTATCCATTAATTGCCCTTAACCATTCACCTAGAGATGGGAGATTGTGAAATTTTCTCACCCACATAGGTATGAATTATAAACCACTTAAGTGTTTTATTACTATGGGGACCTTGCTTAGGAAACCATATTGTTCAAATTTTGCAAGTACATCTTCCCTGTCATATCTCAAATACGCTAACTAGCAGCAGGTATCCTGGTCCTCTGGCCCTTACATTTTTTTTCTATCCATTTTCTGTTATGTTGCCTGGACCTGAGGTATATGAATTGCAATGTAGAAGTATCAATTGTGGCAAGGCATCCAGTGTTTGTTTATTCTCCATGTTTTGACCAGTGATGGTACTTTGTAATAGTTTCTATTTGTTTTAGAAAGAAGCTACTTTGATGAATGGTGAGAGTTACATTTATCTGTCAAATTAAGGATAATTATTTAAATTATTTTAAGAACAAGAACTAAAATTTTAATATTAAAAATAATATTACTCATGGTACACAGACTGAAAACTACTTAAGAAAATTACTCAACATGTACACACACAATGTGGTGAGATAATTTATTATACCTATTTTTGAATTTTTAAATTGAATTTCTGTCAATATTATACAATATATTTTGATGATATGTAGACCCCCTCCCCTATATACACCCCTCATTCAGGGCCCTGCCATATTTCATGGACTCTGTAATATATATGAAGGCCTAGCAAGTGAAGTTTGCACTCCCAAATAGCTTTGATGTATAGCTATCCGGTGGAGCTTGGTTACCCTATCTGTCATTATACACTTAAAGAAAATCGATACTCACTGTCCCAGCAGTTTTCATTTGCCAATAGCTCTTTAGCAAAGCTGAGCCTTCTCACGCACTTCCCCACTTCTATACTCGGTCTTTATATGGTTTGAGCTTGCACGGGTCTTGTGGATGCTGTCACCATTGCTTTAAGTCCATATGAGCAACTCCTCAGTCACATGGAAAATGCTTTCCTTTTGGTCATCCACCACCCCGGGCTCTTACATTCTTTCCGCCACCTCTTGCACAATAGTTCCTAAGCCTTCAGTGGAAGAGATTCGATTTGGTGTCTATTCAGGGATAAGATCTCTACAGTCTCTTCTCTTCATTTTGGCCAGTTGTGGCTTTCTTTCTGTTTAATCTTCATCTGTTAAATGAAGAAGTTTTGTTGGTAAGTGTTGAGATATACATTAATAGTCTTTCTTCCCAGGTTTCACTATATTACTTGAGCTTTAGGTGTAGAGGTTGCATTGTAGATTTGTCACTTAGGGCTGATCTCATAAATAAATGATCTCTGCATTTGACTAATTATGAAACTGTCATAGTTTCCATCTCTAGTAAAAATAAAGCCTCTTTGATGAGTAGGTGAGAGGTACATTTTTGTAAATACAAGGACATGTATTTAGAAAATAGTGAGAAATTATGTCGGTCTAGGGATGGGTCAAAATAGTTTTTTTTTTCCCTAGGGCCTATGAACTTTCCAGTCATGTATGTTTGCCTATGTTTACAGTACCACAGAAGTTCTGTTCCATTAAACAGGCCTTAAAGTCAAATTAGACAGCTGTTGTTTATCCCCAAGATAAAAGTAGCACTACAGTACCAAAAGAGATTAGCAGCTGGGCCAGATGATCTTGTGATTCATAAACGTCATAGCTGGGTGGGATCATTGCTTGGTTTTCTCTATTGGCAGATTTCATAGCGTTTATTGGTATCATGGGACCTATTTTGCAGGGTGGAGGCTTCCAGATCATTTCCAGTTTGATTACTCCAAGTCCTGTGTCCAAAGTATATCTTGTCTCAGGAATAAAATCTTACTTTCAAGTTCTGGAGGGCAACCAAGGGCTAAGGCAATAACCTGTGCTATTTTAGGAGTCTTGTATTACCCTAACCAATAACATAAAGGGAAATTTCCCTTAGCATTATCACTTTTGTTATACAGCCTTCAGTTATACATATGCATATATATTCCTGTGTCCGACTGTCAGCCTCTCCTGAGCTCCATGTCCCACCCTACCCCACGGTCTCTTTCTACTTTGTTGCCTTCAGTTATTTTTCAGGTTATATAAACACATCTAAAGAGTCAGGCCCAAGATCCAATTTTTACCGATAAAAACAAAATTTATTATTTCAAAACTAGAGTTTTATAAGACTAAAAACAGATTCCTGGGCATAAGAGAACACTAAAATGTGTAAAGTGATACATTCTCCAAAAGGCTGCAAAGTGTCCCCAATGCAGTGAACACTTGCTTTCAGAGTATTAATGACAATGTGCACTGTTGCTCCATTTCCTTAAGGCATGGCTCTGAGTACTTCCAAAGACCAATTTCCCAAAGGTATCATTACTTTTGTACCTGTCCCCACCATACATATTCTCCAGTTTCTCAATTTCTATTTATCCTTCAAAGGCCAGTTCTCACTCTACTTTTCTCTCATAAGTTCCATTGATGCCTTCCAACATAAATATTATAAATGTAAATTAAACAAAACATCATCAACAACATAGTAACATTTCTCATTAAGAGGACAAATGTGTTAAAACTAGACTTTGGAAGAAGCAGTATTTAGCTTTCATTTCTGCTAGCTCTTCTATGATATTTGGAAATTATGTTTATATGCATCTCAAAATGCTAGTTGTTACTATTTTAGTTACATCAGGACTATTATTTTTAAAACTACTTCCAGGAAACAATAAAATAACATTAACCATTCTTTTCATCAGATTTGCAATATGTCATAAGTATGGATCCAGTTATACTCAACTGCTAGACGGTCATATTCCTGCCACTAAATTGAAGTATTATCAACTTTTAAGTTCATCACAAAAGGAGATTAATCTAGATAAAGAATTCTGACAGTATAGTCACACTCTCCTGAAAAGTTCTGTCAGAAAGGGAAGAATGTAGTTTACTGCAATCACTGAGGATGTTTATCAAACCTAAATTTGTCTTCCACTGGCATGAAGAGAAGCAACATTTTCTCTAACAACTCTCAAGACTGCACTTACCAACAAGAAAGTATTGGAATATCATAAGGGAAAAGCCTTTTATTTTTAAAAGATTTGCTTCTAAAATTTTATCATGTATGAGAACAAATATGATTATATGTGAATGTAAATATGATTATAAATTCATAGTTAGAAGGAAGGAATTCCTAAAGGAAATGTCAGTTAACCAGTAGTGAAAACTCTCCTCAACATTTATACTCATATATTTTACAGGTACAATAGGGTATACTTAAAACAGAAACCAAAGTGGGCTCTCAAAAATATATCATTGCCATGCACATTATGTTTCAGGGAGGCTCAAATGTTTTATATTTCTTGTAAAATTATTACTCATGATTTTAATTCTCCTAAAAACAACACTAATTATTGTTATATACAAACATTTTATACAATTGAAAATCCAGTATAAGAAAAGACAACTTATAAAAACAAATGCCCATCACTAAGTTGAAACTACTGCAAAATTTAGTATATGGACTTCTGTAATCAAGCTAAATCTCAAGAATATAAAGTTTTGAAAACAAATATAACTTTAGAGAGAATGAAAAGAACTGTCCAAGAATATTGTTTTGGTTTAGTTTAGTTTTTGAAAATTGAATGCAAAGTCACTCTCAATTTCATGAGCTCTTCTTGGTTATTATTGCTATTTATATGTGTATGTATATATGTGTGTTGGTGTATGTGTGTGTATATTTATGGATACAGACACACAATTAGTGGAGGTTCTGTGCACACTTATTTAGGGATGCCCACTTGGAACTCGATACATCAGGGAGCTTGTCCCTGGAGAAAATTAATTCTCCCTTTATCAGCAGCCATCGGTAGCCTGTAGCTCTTCATGTAGAGGTGGCACCTCATGAATTACTTCCCTCCACATTGGTCTGTCTTGTTGAAGCAACCATATAAGTGAAGCTTCCCTATCAGGTCTAGAAGATATTTTCTGGTTTAATAAACTATGAAATTATAATACATTATAAAGAAGAAAAGGGGAATAAAGTCAATTTTATATGCTTTAAAATATAGAAATTGATAGACCATTTAAAATATGATTGAGAGTGCTACTCATATAAAATAAAAATTAACTTATGCAATATTAAACATTGAGTGTTTAAATTATCAATGATAAATACAGATATTTTGATATTTTTACATGGCCAAATAAGACTTTGTATATTGACTTAGAATATCTTCAAACATAGTGTCAACAAAAGAATGAAAACAATAATTCAGAATGCACAATTTGATTGCCAACAAAGAATAAAAAATTAAACTTATTATCATTGGTATACCCATGTGACATAAAACCATGGAAAAATTTAATATAAAATGAAGAGGATGTTGAAAAGATTATTTAAATTTTTACTCTATAATGTTTCAAATTATTTGCATTTTCAAACTGTTATATTTAAAATCTTCTAGCTTTTATCTTAAAAGGGAAAAATTCTGAAGGCTTTATTTTTTATATCTAAAATCAAGATTATAATTTCTATGGTTATTACTGAGGATGAGTTTCCTGCTAGATACTTTGGCCCTCCAGTGTCATTGGCTATCCTTTGTTTCTCTTCTTTTTATAATAGTTTAAGAAATACACTACAAAAATAAGGCAAGGACCACTTTATTTAAAATTATGACTGTCTATAGATTGAGACCCAGTTTGTCCATCACCATTTGTTGAAGAAACCCTTATCTTTCACCTTGCACAAAAGTCAACACCAAATGGTTCAAAGACCTTAATGGCAAACCTGAAACACTGAAAATGTTAGAAGAAAACATAGGAACCATAGGTTCCCAAGTGGGAAATAGGGAAAATTGGGATATTCAAGCTGGGAAGGAGGAAGGAAAAGTATACAAGGGACCATGGGGGTAGCAGGAAGAAGCAGATGAAGAGACTGGGAGAATGTAAGAGACCGATATTTTCAAGGGATCATGGGGGTGAAATGAGGGTATTTTAACTAGGATGGAGGAGTGAAGACAGACAGGGAGAGAGAGAAAAAAGGAAAGTAAAGCTTAGGTGTGTGAAAAAAACACAGGATAATATATTAGCTTGAAAATCTTACTGAAGCATAAACATACAATATCTGAGCATGAGTACATGTGTATATGTGAAGTCTGTATAATAAGAAACACAGTGTCAGACAGGTAAAACTTCCATTCAAATTGTTGGTCAGAGTAGTCCAAGAAACTCCAAAAAGAATGCAGGCTATTGCCTAAACCCATGGCTACCTCCAAGAACTTGAAAATAATAAACTATTGCTATTTTGGACACAGTACTTCGATCAAGAAGACTAGTTTCATAGTTTCATAATTCTAGAGAATATTATGCAAGCTTCTAAAGGGGAAAATAAGTCAATGATTCAAACTCATCTTTAAGGCCTAATGACTACAACGATGATTGGCACAACAAACTAGTAGTTCTGTAATTTTGGGGGAGATCAGAAACTCAAAGCCCTCTCAACTGGAAGGAACTGTGACACTGGAAACATAACCAAATGCACGTGGCTGGAGAGGACATAGATTCTAGAGAAAACCCAACCTCTATTATAACCCTAGATAAATATAATTTCTTACACTATGCTATATATGGATCCTTATATTTATAGAGAAGTATGCCATTGTTCACTCACCACAGAAGCTTTTTTTTGCACCAGATCGATACTATTACAGAGTTTCACAAGTTGTCACACACAGAGAACAAGTATTTGTGAGATGCCCAGCCCTAAATGACACATCTACAACCGAATTTCTACACCTAAGGCTCATGGAACATAACAGAACAGGAGCTAGAGAGAATACTAATGTATTTCTCAACTCTCACCAGTGAATCTTACAGAGTGTGATGCATACAGAATGCTACAACTGGCCAAAGTGTAGAGAGTAAGAGACTGCAGAGAGTATGCCTGTGGACAGGACTCCTATATGAACCCTATCCATCCATGGCTCAGAGACCACAGAAGAAGAAGTGGTAGAACAATTGTAAGAGCAAGGGTTGGTGGAGGAACATAAGGAAGTAGAGTCTTCCAGGCCTCTGGAAGTGCTCATAGGAACTTAACAGCAGTGGTGTCAGCATACACAAACCTGTTGCACAATCAGACAGAAATGCCACAAAGAATTGGGAAAATGGGTAGTCCTCAACATTAGTTGAGGAACTTTTGGTAGCTTATTACCACTGGATAAAGGAGAGTTGATATTCCCCAAGGAAGAGATTCTAGATAGGCTGACTAGACTCCAGTGGATGAACTTGCACTGAGGGATATCAGGGTACACACACTTGACTCAGTTGCCCTTAACATACTTGACAAAATACATGGAATCCTGTTGGAGGTGCTGTGGGGAATGTGCATGGGGAGGGGATACAAAGATGATTAAGATGTTTAGTTTGAAATTTACAAAAATAATAAAAACATGCACTGAAACTAGAAAGTTTTAAGATTATATTGGCGATATCAAATTTGACTCTGCTAAACATAAATATTTTAAGCACAATTATGGGCTACTGCAAAATTCTGTAGGTCAAGAAGTTTGGTGACATCTGAACTTGCTCATTGGTGGTTGTTGAAATTTCACCGCTATGCTTCCACTTCCAGTGAGGGCTGCAGGCTGGGCGTCTTCCTGCCTCCTCCTTCCCTCTCTCCCTTCAGCTTTTTCTGCCTTGTATTCTTGCCTTTCCAGTTGTCCTGCCTTCCTCTCTTCTTCCCTTGCCTTCCTTCCTACATTCCAACCTTCAGTCCTCAGCTTTGTTTAGATAAAACAACTTATAGACTAGTGTTTTAGCATACTTAATAAAAACAACTTGTGAGCTTATGCATATACAGTTGTGTTTAGAACCATTATCACAATCAAGGTGATAAGCATACCTATCACCTCCAAAAGTCACCCACTACTTTGTTGTATGTATGTGTCCTATTTTCATTATTTTTGCTTGGATCATTTTTGTGTTGCAAGAACACTGTGTGGGATTTACTTTTTCAATAATAGTTTAAATGTAGCTAGAGTGTTTTCATCCTACACACTTTAAACTTTATATTTCTTGAACAATCGCCCTCTCTCCCACCATCCTCTACCAATTAAGATTTTACTCTGCTTCTATGATGCTATTTTCTTGCATGAAGAAAATATCCTAGAAGATAGTTTAAGTGAAATGATCCAGGTACACTTTTATTGTTTTTCCAGATTAATAAACATTTCCACCCAAATTTCTTGATCAGTAATTTTCATGCTTAAGTCCGTTTATCTATTGAGTTGGGGATAAAATTATTTTAATATTCTTTAGTGAAGCATTATAAAAATTGAAGTATTTTTATTTTTGAAAATAACATAAAAGAGCAAGTGGAATTCTGTTTGATTTTTCTCTGTAAACTTAACTGATACAGTGTTTGACTACTTGAAGCAAGCATGTCCTAACATACATGCAATTATTCAGAAGGGTGTAGGTGTGGATCATGTGTCTCATATCTATACTACATCACATTAAACTGATTCTTCACAGCCGTTGGAACTCCTAAAGAAATAGTTGAGTTCATTATTGAGTGATGAAAAATTTGGACATTAGGTCATGATCATTTGCAGAAAGATTATGGTTAACACTCCTATTATAAATTAGAGGTCTAGTTATTTTTATGAAAACTTACACCTCTTGACTTAACAATGTAATGTGCTGAAAAAAATCTCTTCAAAACTAGTTTTAAAAGCTCATTTGTGAAAGCATGAGTTTGACCCTTAATTATGTAGGAGTTAATTTCATGGGAAAAATATAAGTGATCGTTAAGCTAGCATATGCTCTTAAGTTGAAATGATTGCCTTTTCACTAGTATTATAAAGAATATTATTCAAATTGAAGTTAATAAGTGATCATTATCAGTAGAAAATCCTTTCACAGTCATAAAAGCTCCTGCTTCCTTTTGATGCCAATTTTGAAAAGAATTTTTTTATGTTTATAACTACCCACTCTTTTTTGACACACTGCTAAATTTCTTACAAGTAATGGTGACACAGTTGTATATGTAAATGTTTATTTCTATTTTACATTGTATATCAGATCATAATAGATCATGGAAAATACTTTATGTGATCATAGCCCAGTCCCTCATTTAATGTTATCCACATTTAAAAGAGAGGAAACATTTCAAATATATTATTTTACTGTATCCTTCTTATAAAGCTATTAAGTCTTGGAGCTAAAGTTTGAATCCAAAATACTTTGCTCCTAGGATAAGTCATTCTTACAGTACCTTTTACTACTATTAGGTTTTCTGCATTGTATGACTGTGAGAATAAAACAGCAGCAATCTTGATTTCCTTTTTGCTGGTCTTCCTTTGAAATAAGTGCTCCTGAATTCTTTATGTTTTCCAAACACTTCAGAAAAGAGAGAAACTATATAAAGAATCTCTGAATCCATTCTTAACATAATTTAAATAACAAATAAAATCAAATGCACAATATTACTCAAAGAAACCAAGCATAAGTAGTTATAGTTCATAGATTCTAAGAAAAAAATGCAAGTTAATTAAACATTTTGGGCAGGCATTGCAAACCTTTGAGAAGTAACAACGCTAAAAAAAGGAATGAAAATCATAGTTATATACTGAGCAGAGAGGAGGACTTGGAAAAATAATCTATGTAACTT
This sequence comes from Nannospalax galili, assembly GCF_000622305.1. Lineage (NCBI taxonomy): Eukaryota > Metazoa > Chordata > Mammalia > Rodentia > Spalacidae > Nannospalax > Nannospalax galili. The sequence continues at coordinate 124,391 of NW_008348459.1, forward strand.
TGGGAAATGGAGTTCTGTCTTTGCAACACTTAAAGTGAAAAGTGATTCAGTGTGTTGCTGTAATAAGTCACTTACTTTACAGAGGAGTTCAGACTAAAATTTCTATAGCTATTTATTTTATATTTATAATGTAAAAAAATTCATATTTGTGTGAATAATACAGGGGAGGTTAAGTCAGGTAAAAGAAAGAAACAGAATGAGAAAATGAACCACAACTATCAAATTTGTAAGTTTTCTGTGAAATGGGAAAACAGACAGACAAATCAACACTGCACATGTGTATGTTTATGTGTGTTGTGTGTGCAGCTGTGTTTTGTTGGTTTGTAGGTGTGTATTGAATTTACCTTTGATTCCTAAGATCCATAAGATGTGACAGTCAATAACAATGATTCTAAATGTGGCTTGATTGTTAATTTATGAATTCTATACATCAGAGGAAGAAATTAGGCAACTGAGAGCAGTGGAAAATTAAAACATTGTCAGAAAATGTAAATAACTTTAAAATGTCAGCAAATATTATGGTTGTGTCACAGGTAAGTTTCATCATATGGTGATAAAAACTATTTTAAATTATGTTAAGAGACAATGTCAAAGTGTCTTAAATTGCACTTTAACATAGATATCAAATTTGTATTTGGGGAAGCCTAGCAATTACAACAAACTGAACAATAAAGTTAATGTACATAGTATTGGTGGAAAGTTACTCCATGTTCTGCCTGACAGGATATACTGAGTTGGAATCAATTATTCTTTCTGTGGCATTCTGTCAAAATTCATATGCTCTGGATTATATTAGGGTGAAACAGAAAATCTAAATCTAACAAAATAACAGGTCTTTAGTTCTTAAAAAAATATCAATTACATAGCTTTTTTTTCAAAAAACTAATATAAAAGCAATGGGAACAGCTTAGTTGGTAAACAGTTTTCCTTGCCAACATAAGGACCTGAGTTCGAGTTACAGAACTTATAAAGAAAGATGGGTGTATTGGCACACTTCTGTAACCAGAGCTCTGGGGTGGTGGAGAAAGGAGTACCACTTGGGCTTGCTGGCCAGGCATTTTAGCTCCCTGCTCTGAGAGAGGATCAATTTCAATCAATCAATCAATCAGTCAGTCAATCAATCAACCATAGTAGAGAGCAATCCAGGAAGACACCAGAGGTCATTCTCTTGCTTCTCTACACAGGGACTCACATATTCACCTGAAAATGAATGTACACACACACACACACACACACACATACACACACACACAAACACAAACACAAAATGCAAATTAATACTACTGAAAGATTTAATCTTACCCCAAGAATAATGGCTAAGATCTGAAAAACAAATGAGAAAGTTTTGCGGATATGGGGAAAGGGAAGCTCTTACTCTTTGCTGATGGGAGTATACACTGGTGCAGCCACTGTGGAAAACAGGAGGCTACACGAAAAGTTGGAAATAGATCTCCACATTGATGTCCATCCACTGATGAGTGGATAATGAATGCAAGGTACATTTACACAGTAGAATATTATTAAGCCTAAGAGAGATGAAATTCACATGTAAACATGTGAAACTTGACAATCATCTTGAGGTGACCCAGTCTCAGAAGGAGAAATACTACATTTTCTTTTGTGTAAGTGTGTACTAGCTTTGAATATTTATATGTATATATTTCAGTTGGAAAATTCATAGAAATCAGGAAACTAATTAGAAGCTATGGGGGGTGGATTCAAGAAGGGGAACTACATAGCAGTTATATAAATGGGGAAATGGGAATAATAGGATAGAAATGATTTGATGGGGAAGGGAATAGAGAGCAGACCAGAGGATATAGAATGGGGATAAATTACTAACACTAAAGGTTTTTGACAAAGTCATATAAAGCCTACTACTGCAGAGGCTTCTTAAATATGCAAATACAATATGTGAGTTTAAATGTATTTACCCTATAATGGGGGCATAATAGTCCTATCAGAAACCACAAGCGAACAAATAAAAAGCATAATACTTAAACACCTTTGTTTCAAGTTGTTTGATCAGGAATGTCCCACATACTCTCAAACAATACTGGCTTTTGGATTTGTTAGTAAGTCATATTGCTGATGACACTACATGTGTGATTCAAAGAATCAAAAAGGAGAAGTCAAGCTGTTACTGACTTCGAAGCTTCATCTCTAATTTCATAGTACTGGAAGATGCTATGCATGCTACTGTAAGGAAAAAGCAAACATCGACTTTTCCCCACTGTGAACCCTGGGATATAAAATAACTTGTTTGGCAAGATATGCACATTGAACAATAGTGGCAAGGATGTTGTGGGAATAATGAATTGTTTTCTAACTAGATGGAAGACACACTTATCAATGTACAGTTCATTCTGTCTCTGTTCCCACACCGGAAGTCCATGGTTAGACAGTTCATAGGCTGTGTGGAAGAACTTACCACTATTATTTTGCTAAATGAACATATTATTAAACTAGAATCTAATGACATTGCTACACATTTAAATTACTGCATCTCTGAAATTTCACCATAGAACTTTCTTCTTCCTATATCTAGTAATCAAAACAGAGACACACAATTGGCAAGGTGTAGAGAATAAGAGAGAGAGTACCTGTATCCCACCCTCCTCCCAAGGCTCAGGAGTTATTATGAAAGAGGAGGCCTAAATATTGTTAATAACTAGAAGTGATGGATTAATATAAGGAAACTGTGTTATCCAGAAGCAAGTGGGCAGTTGTGCACATGAACCCATAGGTCTCATGATAGCATGCACAAGACCTACTCAATTTTAAGCCAGAAGATATAATAACATCGTTGGGGAGTTGGACAAGAAATACCATCTCTTTTCTGGAACTATTGATAGCTGATAGTTGTTGGGAGAGTGTTATTTTCTTTAAAGTTGTGATGCTGTGTAGGTTGACCAGGCTCCAGGGAATGGATCTGCATCCAAGAGCATCTTGGAAAAACAAATTAGACTGCATATGTCTTAGAAAACAGCAATAATAATAGAGCACATGGAGTCATGAGTTAGGGGTAGTGAGGTGGGTGTAGATATCAGGGAAAGCCTATAAATAAGATCAAAGCATATTACTTCAAATTCTCAAAGAATCAATAGATTCTTAAGGAATTATCCGATACATTGTTTCCAACATTGTACTTATTCTAAAATATGAAGAAGAAATTGTTATCTTTCAGTAAAAAATAACTAGATTGAGTACTCTTATTTTTATCATTTAAGAATATTTCCTACATGTAAAAATCCCTTATTTCTCTATGAATAGAAACATCAGAGAAATATTATAATTTAACAGGGAGGCAATAACAATCTTAAATTTGATTGAGAATATTCATCATTTTCTTCTACATAGCTATATCAATGAGAAAGCAAAGTAGAACCTGTCAAGTGCTAACAATATACAAATGTATCATATTATCAAACATGTCATAAGATAAATGTCACTATTTGATCTGCCCATATGCTTCAATGGATTGTCAAAGGTGGCAAGTAAATTATTAAAATTGAAGAATCGAGAACATTAACATATGCAAGCTAAACTTCAAACTGAATTTTTCTAAATATTTAGTTCTAACTCTGGTTATTTTAAATTATCTAATTTGCATATCTCCACTTTCACAAAATGACAAAATCATTTTTCCAGCATTTCATTTAAAAAAATTTTTGGCTAGTACATTGCCTTCTGACTATTCCAAAAAATCTTAAACCCTAAAACACTTCAGTGAGGCCATTATGGCTACATAATGTGCAAAGCTTGTCAATTTGAAGATTCATTTGTTTCAAAAATCTTACTTTATTTTTATGAGAAAATAGCAGTTTGAAGTGAAGTATCTAATCTATGAAAAATTCATGAAAATTCTTTTACAGGAAATGACTAACTTTGAAGTCCCCTTTTAAGTAAAACATCTTTTTGGTAATTGGTATAACTGAATACTAATTCAAAAGCACTGTGGTAATGATAAAATAAAAGTAATAACACACTTTCCACATTGCAATTCATTAGACATAATTTATAAAATACCAAATAAAGGTAATAATGCACTTAAAATTAAGTGGTCCAGAATTGTATTAGATCAACAAGCTTAAAGGCACTGGAAAAAATTTTCCATGGTGTGGGTCTCTCCCTCCCCTCATGGGCCATTGGCCACCGACCCACGAGAACAAGGGGAGCAGAAGCAATGAACGGGGTCAAGACAGCCAGTAAGCATGGATGGAAAAAAAACCTTCTGGGGAGTCAGATTCAATGATACAGCTCCACTTATTCAGTAGGGGTCAGGGAAAAATATAGTGTGGATGCATCTGTCAAAGCTTCAGCTGATAGGTGTATATAGTATGCTTTATTTACATGTGGTAGTGAGGTCCTATCATCTGGCTGTAGGGCAATGCCTAATTATCTTATAGAAAAAACCTGGGGTCAGTTTTATTGCCGGTAACTATGTCAAAGGTCATGTTCCAAATAAGGCCAGGCTTATGTGCTTGGAGGCACTTTCCAGATGTCAGGCAGGGAGCACCTGCTGAGAAAGGAATGGAACTTAACAACAGGGTTCAAGGAATGGACCTTAAAAGCAGGGTTCCCCAACACCATGGCTTATCAAAGGCAAGTATTTCCTGTATCAAAGAAAAAAATGTGAATGTTCAGCTGATTCTATTATTCTTCCACTGTAACATGTAGATTCCAAACTGGATCAAATGTCAGAGGAAGTTCAAGGCAAGTAGCTTTTAGGGACACATCCCACTATGACCACCACCACTTCCTCCTTTCATTTCCATGAATCAGGCATTTGATTTGAATTAACCTACATGGCCAGAAGGAACTGTAAGGAAAATTAGTAAATGAAATACAGAATCCTTGATGTGAGCGTGCACACACACACACACACCCTAAACCAAATATACAAACATAAAATGAAGAGAGATGCCAGGAATCTACATGGGGTGAAAGTCACAGCCCCACAAAAAGAATACATTCCTTTCATAGGATATAAACCATCACTAAGATCAGTCATCTCATCTGGTGAAGGCAAAGGAATTCTAGGTATTGAAAGTCCTCTCCAGTTTGTCTAGCCAGAACTCTATATACTCAGATTTTTTACTAACCAATTGGAAAGGTATTCCGAATCTGTATGGACTAAGCCCCCTTTATGAAACTACTATATTGTGTGGAATGTAAGAGAAAATTACATTTTAATGTTCTATTCAAACAATATAGGGGCCAAAAAAATAGCTTAGCCGATAAAACACTTTGCACACCACTCTAATGAAATTAATTTGATCCTAAGAACACACATGGCAGAGAAGTTCCCTTAAGCTGTTCTCTGACATCCATATCACATACACATACATACACACATAAACAACACACATACATGTCGGGAGCCGTAGGCCCCTACCCCAGGAAATAGCAAGACCTGATTCCTGGCAAAGCTGTTTTTCAGACATCAAGGCTGGCCTGGTTTGAGATTAACCAGATGACTATACTTGAAAGCCTTTCACAAACATGTTCTTAACGTTTGAGAGACTCCCTCATTTTCTCATGTAATTGCTAAGAAACTTTGGTATTACTCTGTAATCACACAAGTGTAACCTCTTAATTGATTTATAACTTGCTATATAGAATTGTGGTGTTACTATGGAATTTACTCTGTGATCAATTGGTGTGGTGTTATTGTGATATTCGTTCTGTTAATTGAATTGCTCTACTTCAATGGATTTTTCCCTGCCAACTTCCCCCTCTCCTCCCTATAAAAACTTTGTGTGAATGTTCATTAAATGAGACTTGATCAGAAAGCCTGTCTTGTCTCCATTCTTCGCATCTCTTGTCCCTTTCCGTCCCCCTTTTCCTCCCTCCAGAAACCCACACTGACTGTCTCGCGGGTCGGGACACACACACACACATACACACACACACACACACACACACACACACACACACACCTTTACAAATAATTACATGAATATAGAGCATACGATGAGGAGGCTGGAGAAGAGACTCAGCACTGGCTGCTCTTGCAGAGCACCTGCGTTCTATTCTCAAAACCCACATGTCTGCTAATAACCATCTGTAACTCTCACTCCAGGGAAATCCAGCTCCCACGGCTGACCTCCACAGGCATTGCATAACATGGGTACACATGAAGGCAATACACAAATACACACAAAATAAAAATAGTAAATAAATATTTTAAAAATATAATGTAAGGAACAATATATTCTAAAATGAAATGGAGATCTTTTTTAAACTCCTCTAATTTTGTGTCTTACAGGGCTTATATTGAGTTCAATAATACATAACTGTATTAATTCAACTGTGAACCTAGAATCTTGCACCCATTTGTGAAAGATGTACTCTTGCTCTGGAGTGTGTTACTTAATATGTTAAAGATGTAATGAAATGCTTCTTCTAATCATGTAGCTATTAAAAATTTTAAAAGAATTATGAAAGGAGTAGCAGCAGCAGGTGTTCATATCCTTGATTTTGAGAAATTCCCCCTGAGTATGTGGCACTTAGTGTAAGTGTAATGAGCCACTCTGTGCATTGTGTCTCCATTGTCCATACATTTCCAGAATTTACCTTCTGTGTGTGAATGTATTCTCCATAAAAT
>NW_008348459.1:131746-132350 GCF_000622305.1 Nannospalax galili
AAACTTTCAGCTACCCTAAAGACAAAATGTTCTGTTCTCTCCCATTCTGGTTTGTTACACAGGGGCTTGTAAGTCCATAAATACAACCAGTAACTATTTGAAGAAATTTTGGTTTTGGAGCTGGGGCTCAAACCAGGGCCTGGGGCAGGACAGACCCCTATCCCTTGAGGAACCTGTTTTGCGGGGAGAGGTTCTTGCTACCTTAACTCTTGTTTTTGTCCAACTCATAGCAATCCTCCAGTCTCAACCTCTCCAGTGCTGAGGTTATAGGCATGACCCACTCACTACACCTGGCAGAGAAACCTCTTTAAGAGCAAAGCCCCTCAGGCCAGACATGGTGAAACACGCCTTTAATCCTACACTAGGGAGGCAGAGGAAGGCGGATCTCTGTGAGTTCCAGGCCAGCCTGGTCTACATAGTGAGTTCCAGGACAGCTGGGGCTACAGGGAGACCGTCTCAAAAAGAAAAAAAAATAAATAAATAAATAAATCTTGCAAAAAAATTAAAACAAATAATGATTAAGAAAAAATAAATTCTTCAAAGCATAAAAAAGACACACACACATACACACACACACACACACACACATATATATATATATATA
>NW_008348459.1:132434-141930 GCF_000622305.1 Nannospalax galili
AACAAATTCTAAGGCCTATATGTTTTACCATTTGGTGTTATTTACCAAGTTATTAATGATGTCATCATTAATTTCCATAGTTCCTAATATTAATGTTATGAGGCTAGTTTTTCATTTGTTTGTTCCTTTAGGAAAAGAGAAAAAATATCACATTTTCATTATTTTGTTCAAGAAACCTTAGATTTGTCTGCTTAAAAATATTGTCATTGATTTTTTGAAAACTGCATACAATGTATATTGATAATTTCCTTCCTTCCCCTAACTCTTCCCAGACACAACCCTATCGCTCTATTCACCCTCCTTTGTGTGCCTTTTTTTCCCATCAAGTCCAATATATGTTGGCCAAATAGTCATGTATGGAGCATTCCCTAGTCAGCTTACTAGGGTTTGCTTCCTTAGGAAAAAAAACAAAAAAAAACAAACAAAAAAAAAACTCTTCCTTTTCAACAGTAATCAAATGCCAGGAGCTCCTGTGCTAGGACTGAGGCTTACTTCCCTTCTTCCCCTTCTCCATATTGGGATTTTATCTGTCTTGAGCCTGAGTCAGTCTTATGCATGCTGTCACAATTGCTGTGAGTTCATTTACACAAGTTCCCCACTGTCAGAAAAAGTTTCTTTGCATTCCTCCACCAATCCTGGCTCTCACAATGTTTCTGCTCCCTCTTCCAAAAATCCTGAGCCTTAGGGTAGGGATATTGTATAGATTAATATCCCAAGTACTAAGGTAACTAGCAATGGGCTATGGGCTTTGAGGGGATCTTTCAAGGGAAAGGTGGTAGGATAAAATGATATAAAGGGGAGAAAGGGAATCTTCAGGTTGTGGAATGCAGCTGGTCAAAGTACAAAGACTAAGAGTTTTCAGAGTGTTGAGTCTAAATGGGACATCTATTTTATAATAAATTTAACACAATTATCTTCAATACTAAAACAGCTAACTAGCTATATAACATATGTCTTAATATTAGAGTAATATTGCATATTTTTAATATTATAATAAAGTAAATTTTTAATATAAAATAGATTACAAATTCCAATTGAGGGGCTGGATAGATGTCTCGGTGGTTAAGAGCACTGGCTGCTTGCTCTTGTAGAAAACCTGGATTTAGTCTTTAGCACACACATCCTGGCTAAGAATCATCCATAGCTCCAGTTCCAGGGTATCTGACACTCTTTTCTAGCCTCCATGGGCATTGCACAACATGGGTGCACTTATGAACATGCAGAAAATACACTCATACACATAAAATAAAAACAATAAATAAAGTATATTTTAAAATTCCATTTGACTATAAACCATGGAACACAGTCTCTGTTTTTAAGAAAATTTTGTTGTTTTTAATCATGTATATATGTTCATATGTATGTTAACTTGCCCATGGAGGCCAGAGGTGTTGGATTTCCTAAGAGCTGGAGTTGAGGGCAGTTGTAATCCACTACATGTGGGTGCTAGGAACTGAACTTGGGTTCTCTGCAAGAGCAGTGCACAGTCTTAAACAGTAGAATCACTTCAATAACACCTCTAATTCTTAAATAAGGAAAAGATATTCCGTATTTCACTAAAGATCCTAAATTTTTATTTAGCTATTGTATTTGGTAATCATGTACTAAGACATCAGTGTAGTGCTTGATAATATTCTAAATATTGCTGCTTTTGAAAATTTCATTAAGAGAGGGGCTAGAGATAGCTCATCGCAGTTAAAAACACTGTTTTCTCTTGCAGAGAACCCGAGTTGAATTCCCAGCACCTACATGGTAGCTAACAGTTATCCATAATTCCAGCTCCATGGAATCCTATGCCTTCTTCTGACCTGTGTGGGCGTTATACAACATGGGTGCACTTACATACAAGCAGGCAGTACATTCAAACACATAAAATAAAAAAAATAAATAAAAGAAAAAATTACAGATAATTACATTATGTATAGTGAGAGATAATGCAGTCATACATAAGCATATCAGTTTGAAAAAGAGTCCATAAAAAGGGAATATGAGATAGTAAATAGCTCACTTTTATTCACTCTATAAAAATAAATATATCACAAGTACACTGGAGTTAAACTTCAATGGGAGGAAACTTAATCAATAATGTGACACTATCTGAGATATAGTTGAGTACACTGTGAATTCCTCTATTTTATCATCAATTAAAGCAACTGATAGATGAATCTCCCTAAGGAGCTCACAAACCACTAATTACAACTAATGCTGTGCCGTTGTGCTAGCTCTGATTACGTTCATTTAAAAGTATGGGAAAATGATGTGAAGGCTCAGCAGTTAAGATCACTGCCTGCTACTGCAGAAGACCAGGGTTCAGCTCCCAGCACCTACATGGCAGCCAACAACCGTCTGCAACTGCAGTTCCAGGAATATGACCCCTTCTTCTTGGATGCACTTATGTACATTCAAGCAAAACACTCACAAACATAAATTAACTCATTAACTAAATAAATAATAAATAATTTTTATGAAAAAATGAAATGAGAGCAATAACAATTTTCTCTCAGTAAAATGGACAACAGATTGCAAACTCAACAATGAACACAAAATAAAATACTATTATAATGATCCTATATTACATTACACAGAGACATTTTTCTCTAAATACTTTATATAATAGTCTCACATTTATTTAGATGGCATGACTAAGCTTCTATGGCAAAATTTAAACCCTATATCTCTTTTTAAGAACCAAATAAAAGGCAAATATTTGGCATGAGACATAATGTGAAGTGTGTTTTTATTCTTTTTTCCTTTTATTTTTTAAGCAATAATGATAATTTTTGTGAATAGTATGTTTACAATAGTTGCAAAGACCTGTGTCTATTAAATTTTGTTATACCACTTATAATAGGAAATAGTTATCTTCTATAGAATATTAATTTTCCATCCCTGTTTCAAGGTTAAAGAAAAATGTGTATAGCATTTATTTATCATACTATGCATAGTTACTTTGCATGTAAATATCCTTTGGTATCACCATAGATATGATTGTCATGGTGCAGAGATGGCACCTATTGGCATGTGGTATATATAGCATTAAATTGAGAGAATTTTCCAATTTTTTCTCTTCCTAGGAAATACTAGGAGTAGAGACTGAGAGGTTATTATTCAAATCAGCACTCAATTTGATGTGAACAAAAAATCATCACTAAGGGCATAAAGGTGACATGAATACAATGAACATTTTGATTCTGGAAAGTAAAAATAGATGCAATAAAGTGAATATGTAATATTTGTTTTAAATCAGTTTTGTTTTGTACACTATACATTAAGTACAGCAGAAATTGGTAACTAAAATTTAACATCAGAAGGTTAAGTTGTCAAAAGATGGATAAAGAAAAATTAGAAAGCTATAAGATGGATAGAGATAGATGATACATATGCAGCACTCTGTACTGTATCAAACCCTTGTAAACATTCAGCTATATACATTAAAATTAACAAAATATTTTATTCCTAGGAAATCTATAATCTAGTGCCAGAAACATAGATTAAATAATTACAAAAGGATATTTTTGCACAAATACAATAATTGTACAAGACACTTCAGCAATATGTTGTAGACCAGTTAGAGAACATGGTGACATTTACTTAAGTTATGTACAAATTGATAATACCATGCCTATTCCTCTTCATTCTGTAAATAATCAATTTATTTGTTAAAAAATAGCACCAATTAGACCCAGAGATGTCCTTCTCACTTATAATTTCTGATCCTGGTTAGAACGCTCTTTTCAGCTTAGAAGTTTGGTGAAACTCATTTGGGTAGCATAGCAAGAAGCCTATCTCAACACACACACACACACTAAAAAAACCTATACGTGGAAATTTGATGCAATACATTACTTAATTTTAATATTGGAATACAGCTTGCTAACTTCAGAAATTTTATAATGCTATTGATATAGAAAATAAGCTCATTATAAATTTAAGCCATGTTATTCTTCAGGTTGCAGACTTTAACATTTGGAGAATGAGTGATTCTTCCTGGCTATCAATTTCCTTTCAATCTCAGTAAACACTATATACCTCAAAAACAGCAGAGTGCAATATAAAAGAGAAGGCTTTATGAAATCATAAGAGATGAAAATAATTACCTTTTCCTCATTTTATAGGCTGGATGATAATGTAAGAGTGTAATTGTTCTGCTTTTTCATGGAACAATTCAGAAAAAAATTGACAATATTCATCAAAATTATACTGTCTCATGCTTTCGTTTGGAATTTGAATACTCACCTTTCCTCCTACCTAGCCAGTGACACTCTTTGGAAGTGATGAAACAGAAATAAGTCCTAGTGGAATAAGTTAGGACACAGGGGACTTGCCTTTTGTGGGGATATTGGGACCCCAGCTACTACTCTCTTTCCTTTTTCCTTACTACCATGAACTTAATAGATGTCCTCTGAATATGCTCCATAATATTGAACTGTGCCACCACAGGCACAAAACAGTAGGGTCAAGTAACAGTGGCCTGAAGCTTATCAAACTGGAGGACAAACTTTTCTTACTTATAAATTATTTATTTGAAGAATGTTGACATAGTGACAGAAAATTTACTTCTGAATCTTGATAACATAGAGAAAAAACAACAACAAAATTTTGAATCCCAAATGATGAAGTTAATTTAAGAACTTAAAAACTAGAAAACCTTATTTTGCATGTATTCTTGTTTAGATTTTGGAAGCTGTTTTACTCTGTCTTTGGACCTTGGGATAAATGAATATATTGAAAATACTTTGAACAAAGAGGTCTATAAAGAGTTAAGGTTATGACAATTAGACAATTTAATAAACATTTTACTAATCAGCTTATTAATGATTCATGTGTCAAATATTGTAAAATATAAATTTTAATATTTACAATAATAAACAGAAAATTATCAGTACTTTTCAAATAAAAAATGCACTACTTTAAAACTATGGGATTGAATGAAAGACTAGAGTTTATGTTAGGAATTAACTTAATCAATCCTGTAAATTATGCATGGATAAAGTGTTTGATACAATGCATTCATTTACTTGAACTGGTAAAATGGTTGCTTTTATAACACAAGCAATTACAAAATGTTTTGAACAAATATTAAGTGAAATCTAGAGTAGGCCAGTAACACAGTGACACTGATTCTTTGTCATTTCTTTTATACTCCTCTCTATCTCACACACACACATATATATGATAAAATACATAAGATAAAGAGCATGCATGCATATAGTTGACATACATGTTATATAATGTGCAATTCTGCTATCTCATTAAATAATCAATCTATACTATACAATATGTTGTTTATCTTAGAGTCACACTCCAGCAATATTCATGCAGGGGTACTTTTGTATATGATTTTGTTTTCGTTTGCACAAAGGAGATGCATAAATACTCAGATATTATGTACAAAATTTAATAAAATACCTCAAACATTATATGAGTTCACTCAAAAATCACACAGCACTTTTATATTACCAATAATATATTATGCAGTACTTGATGTAAGAGATAAAAGCACTAGCTCTAAGGAAGATATACGGTACTGCAGGAAATATTATAGTTGGGCATTGGTTAAATAACAGAAGGCATTCTGGTATCGTCAACTGAATTTTTCCAAGGTTAAACTACATAGATTACAATTACTTAAGCCTCCAGTGTATAAACAACTACATGTCTGGGGTGTATGGTTTAATCTATTATTCATACCATAAAACTCAAACATATCACTGTGCCAAAAAAATGAAGGTAATTATAACACAATTATCAGTGTTTTATGCATTTATCTAAACCAGAGAAAATATCAGATTATATGAATTTTTCCACTCTTTTATAATATTATGAGACCATTGTCATTGTCATACATTCAATCCATCATTGACAAAACTTCATTATACATGACTGTTTTAATACTGGTAAAATTTGTAACAATAATTAGATTAAAAGGCCAATAGAGAGATGCCAAATAATGGTAAAAATAGACAGGAAATATACACATACAAACAGTATAGAGGCATAGAAAGTAAAGAAAGAATAGAGGTAGGATGGATTGAGGGAGATACACATGGTAAATAGGAGATCAATATAAGCTTCACTGATGTCGTAGCATTAATCGGAAGCATATTAATTATGATATTATATTACTGAAAAGAGCAGCAACAATCATGGCTGTGTAGTAGTAGTATGTTGAGTTCTTTAGGTATATGCCAAGGAGCGATAAAACCAGATCATACGGCAGATTTATTTTTAGTTTTTTTTCGAGTTCTCAAAAATGATTTCCACAGTGGTTGCACAAGTTTTCAGTAACATCAGAAGTGTATGAGTGTCCCATTTTCCCACATCTTCTCCAGCATTTGGTGTCATTTGTTCTCTTGATTTTAGCCATTCAGACTAGGTAACATGAAATCTTAGTGTTCTAAATCATACATCAATTGTGCAAGCAGTAAGATCAGAAATCAACAAGTGGGACATCATTTAGCTACAAAGCATCTGTAGAGCAACAGAAACAGCTTAGAAAGCAAAGAGGAAGCAAAGTGGGAGAGTGAGAAAAAATATTTACCAGGTACACATTGGGCAGAGGATTCATATCCAGAATATACAAAGAACTAAAATAACAAAGAAACAAGAAAATAAACCAACCAATAAAAAGATGGGCTATGGATCTTAACAGAGAGTTGACAAAGGAAAAAAATAAGGTTAAGAAACACATTAAAAAGTGCTCAACATCCTTAGTAATTAGAGAAAATCAGATAAAAACCCTTTTTATGATTTCATTTTATCCCAGTCAGACCAGCTACCATCAAGAAAACAAAACACATCAAATGCTGCAGATGATGTGGAGAAAGGGGGACCACTCTTCACTGCTAGCGGGAATGCAAAATCTTGAAACCATTATGGAAATCAGTGTGCAGAACTCTCACAAAACTAAAAATGAATCTACCCCATGATCCAGTTATACCCGGCCTTTGCATATACCCAAAGAACTCATCCTATTGTAGCGGTACCTGTACATCCATGTTTGTTGCTGCTCTCTTCACAATAACAAAGAACTGGAAGCAACTTAAATACACCTCAATTGATGAATGGAAAATGAAAATGTTGTACATTAACACAATGGAGTTCTACTCAACTGTAAGAAGACATGAAATTATGAAATTTTCAGGTAAGTGGATGGAACTAGAGAATGTTATACTGAGCGAAGTAACAAAAAGTGGCATATGTTCTCCCTCATTTGCAGATCATAGATCCAATCCCTTATCTATTAACACGTATACTGATGTAACAACTGAAGTCAAGAAAATGGAAAGGATACTTGGAGGTAAAGAGAAAGAGCTCGAATGAGTAAAGTTGAGGAAAGCAGGAGTGTTAGGCTGGGAGGGGAGCAGGGAGGCACAAGCAGGGGCCTATTGTTGTGGGGGAGGAGGGAACTCAGGAGAGGAGGTTTCTGGAGGTGTTATTGGGAGGAGTGTGTTATTGGGGAGAGAGTAGGGATAATGGAGTGTTGGACTGGGAAGGGACGAGGGAGGTTGGATGGAGTGGGGAGAAAGAGTAGAGATGAATGGATCTTGTGGGGCTAGGGAAGCCAGAGTGAAATGTGTTTGCTCCAGGGCCCTCTAAGAAATGCACATACAATGTGTGACCATTAGTGCATAGTTATATCTGGTGCTGTATGGCAAGAAACACAGTGACAAATTGGAGAGAATGCCCTATGATTGGTTGATCAGAGAAATCCAAGAGACTCCCAAAGTAGCACAGACTATTGCCAGAGTTCTTGGCTATCTCTCTGAACTGGAAGCAGAGGCTTCCATACCGCTGGAAGCTAGTATATGTGAACTTGTGGCAATGTTGGCATCCAGATCTGGAGCCATGCCAACACAATCAGACAAAGGCCCAGAGTAGAGTGGGATAAATAAGCTGCCCCTAGTCTGAACACTGTTGGAAACTGATTTCTGATGGGAGAGCTAGAGTGGACCTACTTACCATCCCTAAATGGGCTCACCAGACTCCAGTGAATGAATTTGCACCAAAAGACATCTGAGTACACATGCTTGACTGGATGGACTTAGCATGTGTGGTGGAATGCATGAGGTCCTGTGGGGGAGGTGTGCATATGGGGCATGGATTGGGGAGGAGGTTAAAGTTGTTTAAGAATTTTTGCATGAAATGTACAAAAGCTCAATACACTTTTAAAAAGTAGTTTTGATCGCATTTCTGTAAGTACTAAGGATTTTGAACACCTTTGAAGGCGTTTCTTAGCCATTTTATTTCTTCTTTTGAGAACTCTCTGTTGAGATCCATAACCCCCTTTTAATTAGGTCATTTCTTTTTTTGGCTCTTGATTCTTTATTATTTCTTTGTATATTTTGCATTTAATCTCCTGACAGGTGTATTGCTCGTAAAGCCTTTAAATTATGGAAGTCATAGAGAAGGGAGAATGAATTTCAGTAACGATTCATCCACCGTGAGACATAATAAAATGAAGGAAGAAAAGGTCTAATATATACTTACAAACTGTAAATTGAATGATTAGCATTACAAAGAATAAAGATATTGATGTTTGGGGGTAATAATATTATTCTCTTTAAACCTAATTTATAATGTCAACATTTAAGTGTCTTGAAACAAAAATATACTGAGGAGAGGAATTTTGGGTGAAAAATTGAATGCTGATTGTATATAACTGATATGCACTAATCAATCCAGTCGATATTCTTGATACCTATACTACTAGTTTTATACAGTCCTGACACTAATGCAACCTGTGTACCTTCTCTGCTGTGTTTTACAATGAAAGTGTATCATCCAGATAAGGGATGCGGTACAAATAAGACAAAATGATCCCTTCTCCATTCTCAATGGATAAGTACATTCTACAAGGTGTCAAAATGAAATGAAAAGGATGTGTCTCATTTTTTCTCTTAGGCCAATGAAATGAAGTAGTGGATAAAAACACCAATAGAACAAGCATGGTTCCATGAGTTTAATGACTTAAACATTCTCCTGAAAGTTCCCTTCTGACTTCCCTAGCATGCTTACACACACACACACACACACACACACACACACACACACACAAATTAAAAATACAGAGCTTGTCTGTTTCCATTTTCCTGAGTTTCATTGTCTAATCTAGAAGCACTATCTAGTAGCAAGTGTCCTGGACATCTTCCTCTTTTAGTACTGATGACCTCTCCTCCACAATGGTATCAAAGACTCAGGTGTAGGGGCTGCATTGTAAATGTACTGATTGATACGGATACCTGGTAGTCACAAATTCTCTGTATTTGATGGGTCCTGGATTTCTGTAATAGCCTTCACCTGATGCTTACATAGCAACATCTTAATTACAGACTTTTCCAATTTTAATAAGCTTGATTTGTTTTGTCAGTACCACTCTAATTATAATGTAAAAGTCATTTTATTCTATGTAATACAACTTTATCAAATTATCAGTTGATTTCCTTGTTATACAACAAAATACATTTATTTATATCAGTGAAATGATAGAAATAGA
>NW_008348459.1:141978-148463 GCF_000622305.1 Nannospalax galili
CATAGGACACCTTTTTTTAACATATTCAGACTCCCTCCCCCATTTCCACCCCAACCTTACTACTTCAACAACTTCATATCTTTCATTTTTTAATGAAATGCCTATCAAGTTAATTTGTGTTCCCCAAAAGATTGTATATATTTGGAGTATTAGGGATTGTTATACAGGTGGAGGGAAAGGAATGATAGATAATGCTTAGATGGTATGAAAAACTGAGGGTATCTATTGGCTAAAAGTCATACAGAAAAATACACATACAATAAATATATAAGTGCATGTGTAAAGCTGAAGTCTATATAACTCGCAACAACAGTAAAACACAGTGCCAGTTAGGAGAACCTCCTTTCGACTAATTGGTCAGGGTAGTCCAAGAGACTCCCAAAGTAACACAGGTTATTGTCTCAGACCTTCATTGTCTCCCACAACTGAAGACAAGACCTATTCCAGAAGACTGACTACATGTCAGACCCAGGATTTGAAGCAATCCAGCTGGAATTGACCAGGAAATCTTCTTTCTAAAGACTAGCTCTCATGGTATCAGAGGACACTGTACAAGCTCCTTTGGGAGAAAATCAGTGTTCCTGACCAGCTGTAAGGCCTAATACACAGCAATGACTGGGCGAGCAAACTATTCTTACAATAGTAGCACTTACATCTTGGGAGCTATCAATAGCTGTCTAATTGTAACTAAGGCCTACTCAGTGGGAGGAAACTCCTGGATGGTACTGCAGAAATAATACACATAATACACACAGCTGGAGTGGTCATGGATCCAAGAGAAAAACCCACTTTTGCCACATCCATAGACTAACATAATTTCTTCATTTAATCTAAGTACACAAGCACATATTTACAGACAAAAGTGCCATCCACCCCTCATCAAAGAAGCTTCTTTTTGCTGCAGGTGGAGCCCATTACTGAGTTCTACAACTGGTCAGAGAATAAGTGTCTGTGAGATGCTTAACTCTAAGTGACACATCTTCAATGCATCCTTTAAACTTAGAATGAGTGCACTTTCTAACTCTCATCAGGGAAGTTTCCCTGTGTAGCAGGTGGTGACAAATACAGAAATCCACAACTGGCCCATGTGCAGAGAACAAGGAACCACAGAATGCTTACCCCTCAATAGCACACCTATTTCAAACCTCTGCACCCCAAGGCTCAGGGATCATTGGGGAAGAGAAAGCAGAAAGATTCCAGGAGCCAGAGAGGGGTGGATAGCCACAAGGAAACAGTCTTTCGGAAAGCTGAATGCATAAGAACTCATAGCAACGGTGAGAGCATGCACATGTCCTATGCAATGCACATGTCCTATAAACCAGACAAAATCCCACAGTGGACATGGGGAAGTAAGTACAAAATCCCAACCCAACATATGGAAACTTTGGCAATTTATGGATGTTGGGAGAATGAAAGAGTCAGTGTCTTACAGGGATGAAATTTTGCTGGGCCAAGTGGATGGACCACACTGAAGGCCATATGAGAATACACATCAGACTTGGTAGGCCATGTTTAAATATATACATATACATATACACATATATATATATGATTATATTAAATTTTGTTATTAGGGCAGTGTGGGGAAAGGGTGAATGGGAAAAGGGATTTAAACATTATCAAAGAATATTACATGAAAATAAAAACTCAAAACAAAATTTAAAAAAAATCATTAAGACAGTGTCTATGAAAAGTAGAGAGTGAAAGGTATACTGAGAAGTATACTTACACTGAAAAGTCAAAAGAGTGAGAGAGAGAGAGAGAGAGAGAGAGAGAGAGAGAGAGAAAGGGAGAGCACTCTATTGAGAGGAAAGTGGCATTTTACTGAATTACTCTTTTTTATAAACTTTAAAACATTTTAATGTTATTTCTTATTTTTATTTTATATGTATGCATGAATTGCCTGCATGTAGGTAGGTGGACCTGTTATGTGGAATGCCCACAGAGGTCAGAAGAGGCTGTAGGATCCCCTGGGACTGGAGTTTCAGACAGTTGTTAGCTGCTATGTGGGTCCTGGGATTTGAACCTGGGTCTTCTGCAAGAACAACCAGTGTTCTTAACTGCTGAGCCATCTCTTCAGCCCCTGAATTACTTTTTCAATATGATCCATAGTCAAATAATATGACAAATGAATTCATAAATTTGCTTAACCCAAAGTATTAGCTACTCTTCTGTTGGTGTGATAAAACACTATGTCCAAGGCAACTTAATATAACGAAGAATTTATTTGACTCATGGTCCCAAAGGGATAACAGTCAGTCATGGTGGGGAGGCATGGCAGGATGGAGCCATAGGAGAAAGCTTAGAGACTATATCTTGAAGCACCCAGAGGAAGCACAGAGGGAAAGCCCAAGTGTGGCAAGGCCATGAACTCTCAAAGGCTTTCTGAGTGATGTGCTTCTTCAGCTTGATCACACCTTCTAAAGGTTCCTAACAGTGCCACTAAATGACCGTATTTTCATATACTTGTAGCCTATAAGGACATCTCTAATTAAACCACTACACTGAATAAAAATTGCTTATACTTTGAATATATAAGCATAAAACTTAAAATTTCTTACTGTTACTTAATTCTTGTAGATTGTTGTATGCTTCTTGTGATTTGAATCACAAAATGCAAAAATAAAAGGATCATATAATATTTTAGGGGAAAATTCAGCAGGATGACATTAGACTGTACAGTCCTATAAAAGCTTTTTAAAAGATCATTTAAATACATACATCTCTGGTAAATTCTTTATTTACTGAGAAAAATATTTATTTTCAGGAGTTTGGTTGCACATATTTTAATCCTATTCCAATTTGGATGCTGTCATTTGTTTAATTTGAATTAACTTTTCAAATAACCCAAAGTTAAATATGATTTTTCTTCTTATTGTCAGCATTATAAACAGATTTAAGACTACCTGACAATTCAGAGTTTCTTTTGAATGGAGTTCATTGGAACTTACAGACTCTCCAAATCTTCTGACTAAATTTAAAATAGAAATCTTATTGCTATTAGGTCATTAAAATCTTTATGATGTTTAATACTAAGTATACTGTATATATCACAAAATAAGATTCATAAAGAATGACAGATTCTAGACTTGTTTATATTACCTGGATAAGGGCCTTAGAAAGATTTTATCCACTAAGATATAATAGTCCAAGTTCAGTGACAGTTCATGCATGTGTGTACGTGACTTAAAAAAGACACAAGCCCCATAGTGAGACAAAAGTCTGCCATGGTGCAGTGATAATCACAGTGACCATGGCCAATGCAAGTCAAAATGACAGTTCCATATCTGTTTGGTTTTGCTGTTGTTTATTCATTGTAGTAGCAGGTATTTAATGAAATGAAATAATAAGAATGAAATAATTAAACAAACAAACAAAAAGCATATTGAGGGTAATTCTAGGACCAAAATGCATGTTTTCTGAGCAATAAAGGAGTGTAAGGAGAGAGTGAGAATGAAGCCAGAGACAGCAAATTAACATTCTGCCGGGGAAGTGATGCTAAGTATCCTACACCAGGCATGGCTGAATGGCTTGTGTAGAAGACATTGTTTAAAAATTGAGTAGTTTATTGAATAATGATACATGCACATAGTGCTTGGATCCAATCCATTCCATATTTCTTCCCAACAATTCCACCCTTTCTCCTTCTTCATTTTCCCTTACAATTTCATGTACTTTTTATCTCTCATTTTTTTAAAAAAGTTAATAACCACTAGGTCCATTTACAGTTGCCTATGTATTCATGTGCCATTTTGCCTTATTTTGACCAAAAAGTGCAGAGAACAGCTTTATTCTACAGTCTTGTCAAACTGTGCTTCAAATAATCCACACTGAGATTTCCCTTTGAAGATATGCTGGGATTTATCTAGAGACCTGCTTTACTACATGAGTTATATTTTTGTATTCAATTCAATTCATTTTAATTTTCATTTCTTTCAGCAACATGTCCATGACTAAAACATGAATTAGTAAAATTGAAACCAATATTACCAGTGTACTTCACTAATTTTCCTACTTCAGTACCTATACTTAGAGAGTATTATAACTGAACAGATCACTGCTCAACAGATGTATCAAAATGTGAATAGTATTGTACTCATCTTGTGTAACAATAATGGTCTTCTATTGTTCAAACATTTCCTTGTTTTCACAGTTTTCCTAATCCTATATTTATGGATTTAAATTAGTGTGGTGATATTTATAAATTTTATAATGTCAGGCAATGAGGGACTGCATTTGAAGTGTGATTAATAAGCAAAACTGAGTAACTAACAGATGTGTATGCTTCCACTAACTTAGCTTTTCATCTGACATTACATTATTCGTATGTACAGGTTCATGTGCATTATTTTATGGCTATATAACTTTTCTTTTTAGTTGGCTCCTTTAAAGTGCTTTATGTTATCATAGTTACTTTCTGGTGAATTTCAACGATGATGAAACTTGGAATATGAATTTTGGAATCTGGTCAAAGGTTTTGAGGTTTATTTTTAGATCAAATTAATTCTCAAACGCATTTTCATATTGCAATATTTTATATTAAGGTTAGAAACATGTCCAAGGTTACTGAGTCGTCTAAAAACTTTAGTCTGTGAATACCAATAATAATTTTAAGTGGAAACATAAAATATTTAAGTTCTTTAACCTCTATAAAACCCTTATGAGAATTCAGAATAAATGACTTGAAATGATGGAAGTTAAACAGAACTGAATCAAGAATATAAAAAATACATGCAAATCAAGGCTTGAGCTTTTCAAATATGTTTTAGTAAAACAGGGAAAATACGTGTTTTAAGGAAATCATACGTGACAATATCTGTTTACAAATAATAAATACTATTTTCCATTTAATTTAATGATTTATTTCCAAACGATTTTAAGTAAAATAAACTTGGAAAGATAAATATAACAGAAATAATAAAAAATAAATGAAAATACATACACAGTTAAACACCCTCAAACTAAGAAACTTTGCAGTATTTTTTCATCATAAAGCTCCATAGTTCTCAAGGGTATTCACATGACTTCCATTTCAGTGTTTCTCAAAGTACTTAAGAAAATAAAGTAAAAGCGTGAATAGTTTCTTTTATTACGTTATATAAAAAAATATACATTCGTAAAAATATACATTAAAGATTTTAAAACTCATGTAACATTTTGTTTATGTGATAAATCCTGTTATGATATTGTGTTAAGAATATAAAATACAATAAAAATATTGCAGCATTTTTTGGGGGGTAAGTCTATAGCGCAGCTCTCCACGCCTTGACTCCCCTAGCCACATTCACCCTTCCATCTCCCCCGCTGTTCGATACTCCTAGTTTGGGACCTGCACCATCTCTAGTCTTGGAGCCCCGGACATCGGGGGAACCAATACTGCTTCCCGATCCTTCTCACCCAGACAAAGTTAGGGCCTTTCTTGGGCCCCAGAAGCACCACTTCTGGTCCTGGCCCCGCCCTCACCTCTCTCTGCATCCCTGGACCTGCACCACCAGCTAACTCTCCTAGCCTGCACCCCTATCCTCAGGCCTCTTGGGGTAAGTCTATAGCGCAGCTCTCTACGCCTCAACTCCCCAAGCCACATTCACCCTTCCATCTCACCCGTTGTTCGCTACTCCTAGTTTGGGACCTGCGCCATCCCTAGTATTGGGGCCCCAGACACTAGGGGAACCAATAGTGCTTCCTGACCCTTCTCACCCAGACCAACTTAGTGCCTTTCTTAGGCCCCAGGAGCACCACTTCCCTGGTCCTGCAACACCCGCCAGCCTCTTTCTGGGGCTGACAGCCTCTTTCTGGGGCTCTGAGGCTTACCTTTCCTCTCCCTGATCCTTTGCATCCAGTACAACCCAGCTACTCAATCCACTCCCTGGGAAATCTTGGGGCTTCTTCCCACCCCATCTGCCTTTGCATCCCTGCATGGCGCGGCCACTGCCAAGGTCTCAGGTCAGTCCAACACCCAAGTTCCTGAGGCCAAAATCATTCTTAGAAGATTCCAGACATAAGGAGAAAGTCTGAAAACTTCTGATCCACATTGGAATTGGGCCACCGTGGAAATCCTGAAGACAAAATCAATCGGGCCTTAACAATATAAAATCAAAAGAGAGAACCAGAAGCTTAGAAAAACCAGCTCTTCATACCCAAAAACTAAACCACAAAGATACATAAAGTTCAAAAAAAGAAGCAGAACTAAACTTGAAGGCCGGAGTATCACACAAGAGTCAGAAACTACAAAAGAAATTCACATGTCAAAATCACAGAGAAAAAATAATAACATGAAAAACCAAAATAACATATCCCCACCAAATACCAGTAATCCTCTAGAGGAGCACAATGAGAACCCCCTAGAGACAATGCAGGACATGGAACTCAAAAGAACAATGATGAATATGATAAAAGAATTCAGTGAATTTAAAGAACACACAAACAAGGTAATCATAGAGCTGAAGGAAGATAGGGATAAACTTCTGAATGAATTCAGAAAAGAG
>NW_008348459.1:150227-150647 GCF_000622305.1 Nannospalax galili
GCATGGGAACCACCAAAACTAAACCAAGAAGAGATTAACAGCTTAAACAGACCCATAACACAAAAAGAAATTGAAATAGTAATACAAAACCTCCCGACTAAAAAAAGCCCAGGACCAGATGGATTTACAGCAGAATTCTATCAGACATTTAAAGAAGATCTACATCCAATACTGCTTAATTTATTCAAAAAGATTGAAATGGAGGGAAAACTTCTGAATTCCTTCTACGAAGCCAGCATCACTCTCATCCAAAGCCTGGCAGAGATACAACCAAAAAAGAAAACTATAGACCAATATCCTTAATGAGCATAGATGCAAAAATTCTCAATAAAATACTTGCAAACCGCATAGAGACACACATCAAAAGGATCATCCACCATGATCAAGCTGGCTTTATTCCAGAGATGCAGGGATGGTTCA
>NW_008348459.1:151779-152532 GCF_000622305.1 Nannospalax galili
GATAATGAAAATGTGGTTCATTTATACGATGGAGTTTAACTAAGCATTAAAAAAGATGAAATCATGAAATGTGCAGGTAAATGGATGGAATGAGAGACTGTTATATTAAGTGAGGTAACACAGACTCAGAAAAAAATCAGCATATGCTCTCCCTCATATGTGGATCCTAGAACCAGACTCTGATAAGTGAGTATGTAACCAGACATAACTACAGGAACCAGGATAATGGAAAGGAAACAGGAAGGTAAAGGAAAAGAAAGAACCTGAAAGAGAAGAACAGTAGGAAATGGGCCTTAATAAAGGAGGTATGGATAAAAAGTGGGCTAGTTTAAAGGAGGGATGAGGGAAGTGTATCCAAGGAACCTAGGGGATAAAGGGAAAGGAGCTCAAGAGAAGTAACCTCAAGGAGAAGAATAATAGGTAACAGGCCTTAATAAGGGAGATATGGATAGAAATAGAGTTAGTTTAAGGGAGGGGGGAGGGAAGGGTATATGAGGAACCTAGCGGATAAGGAGAAAGAAGAAGCTCAACAGAGGTAGGATCATAGGAGCAAGGGTATTAGTAATGAAGAAAGGGGGAGAAGTGGTGGCACCTTAAGGGGGAAAACCATGATAGAGGGGTGAGAATATATAAGAGAGAAACAATGCCTAGCTAGTCACGAAAACCAGAGGGAACCATATTATTCCTATAATCTACTGACAAATTATACATAACAGATCAAGAAATATATCTCTAGATAAGGTTTATTTGAGA
>NW_008348459.1:153241-161344 GCF_000622305.1 Nannospalax galili
CCCCAATTCTATCCAAAGGAATACTGACAATGGATTGCTGTAGATGAGGAACAGCTGATCCTCCTGGAACAGGGACCTCTGGCTGACTAGATTTATCAGAAGGACAGATGGGGGCAATAGATGGGGGTCCTGACAACACAGTGGACATTGGCAGGGATGACAGAGTATGGAGGCTCTAGAGGGAGAAGAAGGCTGTTTATCTGACGAGTTTATATTCATACTCAGATGCCACGGAACTCAGAAAGTAAGTGACTGTGACCAGTAATAGTCATATATATAGAGATTAGAAATGCATGTGAAAACGTCTCAATGTCAGTTGCCTTAAAATGAATTTTTCTGTATGAAACTGTATTTTAACAACGAAGTGGAGATCTTTTCTAAACATTAAAACCTCATTTAATTTTATGTCTTGTAGAGTTTATAATCAGTAAAAGATTGTACAAGCGTAATAATTCCTCTGTAAACCTAAAAATGTACAGCCAATTTTGAAAGAGATATACCCTAGCTCAGAAAAATGTTATTGAATAGGTTAATGCTGTTGTAATGAAATGCTTCTTTTAATTAAAAAAATAAATAAAAAGAAAGGCAGTTGAGCAAGTTAGCCAGCAAGTCAGTAAGCAGTGCTCCTCCATGGTCTCTGCTTCAAGCTCCTGCCCTGAATTCCTGCCTCGGCTTCTCTCAATGATGAACTGTTACCTGTTAAGTGAAATAAACTCTGTCCTCCCCCCTCAAAACAATTTTGCAGCAATAAAACTGAATAATTTCTATTTAGAAGTAATTTATTTTAAATATGGTTAGCACTAACCAAACTTGCTGTGTCATCTAAAAAGCAAGACATGAAAATGGTAGGGCAGATTGGTTCTATGTAGGAGAATTTGTGTGGGGGAATGTGGGTCAGATACAATCGTGATTCATTGTATACATATATGAAATTCTCAAAGATAAAAACAAAGTTGTTTAAAGACATAAAAAGAATGACTAGGTAGCATTTTACTTTCTAAAATTTGTATCATAAAAGGAAAGAGAAAAACAATGTGTAAGTTTCACAGAATGAAAGAAACAAAGATTATTTTCTCCTGTAGTAGCATGCATAGCACCACCAATACTATGAAAGCTAGTCTGCAGAAATGAGGCTCCAAAGACAGCTCCTACTTGATTTCTCCTTGTTTGTTTTACAGCTCATGTATATAGTGTCTTCAAGTTCTGGTGGGGTAACCAAGAGCAGAGGCAATGGCTACTATTGTTTGAAGGCATAGAGAACCCTTGGACAACAGATTCTAGAGAGGGGATTCATTCCTTGTGTTGATATTTTTTTAGGTTATGATATCTAGAAAGGGCAATATCCCTCTAAAATGGGATAACTCCTTTGAATCTCTTGTTTGATGTTCATTCATAAAAAGGGGCTGGAGAGATGGCTCAGCAGCTAAAAGCACTGGTTGTTCTTGCAGAAGATCTGAGTTCAAATCCTGGCACCCACATGGCAACTAACAACTGTCTGTAACTCCAGTTCCAGGCATCTGATCCTCTCTTCTGTCCTTTGTGGGTACTGAATGACATGGGTACATTTACACACGTGCAGACAATTCACTCATACAAATGAAATAAAAAAATTAATCAAAAATTTAATAAGAAGATTCCATAGTAGCTGGTTTCCCTATGGCTTTTCCTAAAGGTCTTTAGGTGTACTTATTCCA
Source organism: Nannospalax galili (assembly GCF_000622305.1). Taxonomy (NCBI): domain Eukaryota; kingdom Metazoa; phylum Chordata; class Mammalia; order Rodentia; family Spalacidae; genus Nannospalax; species Nannospalax galili. Next base: position 154,936 of record NW_008348459.1, read on the forward strand.
CCCTGTTTTCTCTCCTCTGTCCTTATCCAGCTGTGAATCCTGTGAACTACAGCAAAAGCCAGTCTGGGAAGATATGCTCACCAGTGTGCAAGAGTGGCACAAATCTCATGGGAGTAACCAACAACTGTTTATTTGGATTTAAAATCTGATTACTAGGATGAAGTTCATACATGTCATTGATATGAGGCTTAGTAACCTGAGGCTGAACAGTCACAAGACATAGGGAATAACCTAATACTAAATACTAGTTTTCCACTTGATATCACATTAAATATATCATTATCATATCATTGACTACTAATGACTTCTTGTTATACCCATAGATTAAAGCATCTCTCAATTCTCACCAGAGAAATTTCCTTATACAACTGATAGTGGTGATTAACACAGAAACCTACCACTTGCCAATATGCAGCGAACAAGATGCTGCAGAGTACTCTAAAAAGGGGCAATGTACCCAAACATCTGCCCTCATAGTGGCTCAGAGACCATTGTAAGAAGATGGAAAGAACCATAGGTGGTGGTGCTCAGGGACTGTTGCAAAAGAGTCATAGATGGTGAGTGATCACAAGGAAGCAAAGTTTTCCAGACAGCTTTTCAGTCATTCATATGAACTCACAGCAATAGTGATAGCAAGCGTAAGTCCCATGCAAATTCAAACCAGAAAAAAAAAATTCTTACCTTAGACATGAGGAAGTAGGTAAGAAGCCCTAATCTCACTGAAAGATATTCTGGCAACAGATGACTGCTGGGAGGGGCAGGGAGGGGCAGAGACAGTCTCTCTCAAGCATGGGGTTATTATTAGGTTAACCAGGCTCCAGTGGACAGACCCACACTGTAGGACATACATGGAGCCACAAATAAATTAGACTCTATAGGTCATATGTAAATATATATATATATGCACATTAAATTATGTGGGGGATATAAAAGAAGGTGGAGATGAGTGAGGGTATCTAAATACCATCAAACTGTATTGTATGAAAACTGCAAAAATGAATGAAAGAAAGAAAAAAGTCAAGAAATTCTTAATCTACATGGTAAAATTATTATCTGTGGGACTGTAGAGATGGCTTTATAGTTAACAGCATTTGTCTACTAGAAGACTACACTGCATTCCAAGCACCCATAAAGTGTGGTTCACAACAGCCCATAATTCAAGTCCAAGGAATCAGACTCCCTTTTCTAGTATCTGTGTGCACTATAACAAGTGACCAAACCCTCATAAACACACAGATATATGAATACATATTTTAAAGTTTAACATGTATATTTCATCTTGATATGTACAATAACATGAAAAGTGATATAAATTGCCAAATAAAATAATAAAATTTATTAAATTTGTTATAATGGAGCATGAACACATGAAATATAGACTTTGCTATGGTAACTAAAGTGAAAATGGTAGTTCTTAAATATGTGGAGCAATGTACATGCACACAGATTATTCAGAATTAAATATGTTCTAAAATATACAATCAAGATGAAATATGGAAATATAAGTCATAGTTAATTTGATTGATAAAATATACTCAGGAGTATTTATAGCTGAAATAGTGTGTGTGTTTGTGTGTGTGTGTGTGTGTGTGTGTGTGTTGGTGTGTTATGTTGTGTTTGTGTATGTTTCTTTTAGGATTAAAATTAATTATATTTAGTGTGATTGTGATCTGAAGATACCAGACTCTTAGACTTTGACTATCATTTAGCAAATTTCATCTCATTTAATAATGTAAGTATTACATTTATTTACTTATTTGTATGTGTTTATGTGTGATGGTGCAAGGTGGCTATAGTGTACATGTGGAGGCCAGGGAACAATTTGTGCGTGTCAATTCTTTCCTTCCACCATGTAGGTTACAATGACTGAACTTAGGTCATGAGATTTGGTGTCAAACAACTTTGCCTGCTAAGCCAGCTTGATTAGTAATTTAAACACAGCCAAAGCTAAATTTAGATATTAAAGATGACCTAAGTGAAGAAATAGGCAATCTACAGTTTGAACGTATATAGAAAATTGAACTACGTTTCTTTAAAAACATTTCGGTGCTGGAGAGATAGTTTAGTGGATAACGTACTTCTCATGCAAGTTTGAATGCTGGATCTAAGGGTGTGGCAATTCATAGGACAAATCCCAGTGCTCCGAAGGCACAAATCCCTATGCTCTTAAGGCAAGACAGGAGAGTGAGACACAATAAACCAAGGAAACTCATTGGATAACTAGGCTGAAATAGGCTGGAGAGCAAAATAAGAGATTGTTTCCAGCTGTTGTTGTTCTCTGACTGTCACATTCATGCCAAGCCCACAGTCATAGGCACAGATGCACACACACACACACACACACACACACACACACACATCTAATCTTTCACATAGTGGTTATTTATTATTATTATTATTTATTAAATATTGCCAGTCTCTTTTTAAAAAACAAAACTGTATTGTTCAAATGCAAATACATGAGAACAAGAGACAGGCAGACTGCTGACAGTGGAAAATGTAACATCTTTGAAAGAAGAAGTAACAGTAGTGTGAATCTGAATTCCATTCTAATTATCATTCAGATAGGAGGTGAAACAAATATCTCATGACACATAAGTGTGTTTTGCTTATTCTAATCATTCACGATTAATGTACTTTAGAAACTGTAATCGTATGGCATTTTTATATGTCCAAATATGCACAATAAAATAATATATTGTTGGTGATGAAGAGATGGTTAAGTGGTTAAGATCACTGGCTATGCTTGCAGAAGACCCAGGTCAAATACCATCACCAACATGGCTGCTAACAACCCATTCATAACTCCAGTTCCAGAGGATCTGATACCCTCTCCTGTTATGTGGGCACTGCATTACACGGGTGCACTTACATACATGCAGACATAACTCTCAAACACATAAAATTTAAAAATTTTAAAAATTTAAAAAGAATATATTGCTAATATAAATAAAAATTTGAATTAATATGGCAAAATGAGTCTGAAAGGGAAATATAGCTGATAATTTGGAGAAAGACACATCTTGTGTGTAAAGACTGAACAAAGCATTGAGGATTGGGCCGCACTTGGAGCTCAGTACTACTGGGGGGAAGTGTGACCAGAAGGTCATGTTGCACATCTCAACAATAAAAGTGTCACCCTATTACAGTATCAGGCAATTCAAGTTGTAGCACAATTACTTATTTCAGCATTTTCTTTGTTATTGAATGATCAGGTGTGCAGGAACATTTACAGCTAATATTCAGTTAATGGAAGCTATATACCACCAAGTTCATTTCCAATTGAAAAGTCTTCCCTTGATTTTGCACACATTTATAATCAACTTCACTGTGCATGAGGGAAGAAATCAATTCCTATATCCTGCTTTCTATAGCTGTGTCTTACTACTTGATTCTATTTGATTGTTTATCCTTAAATCAAATATTTAGACTAAATAAAATAATTGGAAAGTGAAAATCACTTCATATAACTTTTCTTAATCAGACAAGTGAAAATCAGGCTTCAGGGCTAATTTTTTAATTGAACTTTTAATTGAAAACTTTTCTGAATTCCATACTATATATTTTGACTCTAGATTTCTTGTCTGCCCTTCCTTATTATCTCAATCTCATTTCATGTATTCTATAATACACACACACACACATATATATGACATATATATTTATTTGTTGTTGGCCCACTGGCATTTGGTTAGCCTGCCTAGACTCATACCCTTAAAGAAGAGGAATTTTTAAAAAAATCTTAACTAGGCCTGATTTTTCTTAGGACTAAATAAAGTTGCTACATTCCTCCTTTTACTTGCTCTGCTACCTTACTATCTTAATATTTTTAAAGATAATACATTAAAATTAAGTTTCCAAGTGTATTTTCTATGAGGAAGAATTTTTTTCTGCTTGTCTGCATAGCACCAACTAGGTTATTTTCAATTAACAGTGCCATTTCAACTTTAGATTTATTTGAAAAAATTTTATGGTTACAAAAAGGGTGAGGTGTTCAAACTTGTTTAACTGACATCAAAACTTGTCAGTCTGGATCTTGACATTTAAAAATAAATACCATTATTTGTTTATTTTATTTCATGATAATTGTAACTATGAACAAATAAATGCATAATATTGTCAAAAATAAATTAAAGCCTTTAATTTACTGTATTTCATGATGCTTTTAGAATGTGGACATATTTTAACATTGTCAATGCAGTAAGAGTATATTTTTTACTATACTTATAAATATGGGCTCGAAAAAATAAATATAAATGGGCTTGAATAAAGCAAATGAAAACTTGCTTAATGAGTGTTCATTAGTATAAAATTGTCACCACAAAAAAATATAATACTTTCCTGATGTAAGATATGTGACATTAGACAATCACCTGTGCACATAGATCTTGTACAGCAGAGGCCTGTGACTTCAATCAAATAAGTTGAAAAGTATTCTGCTTTACTCATACTAGGTCAGAATATTATTATTCAACTCATATAGATACAGACAGAACCACAACAATGCTACATGTTGATCTTTGAAAGCTACATTGTATTTATTTACTTATTTTTCTTTTTGAGAAGAGTCTTCCTGCAGCTGGCCATGAACTTGCAATGTAGAACAGGCTGACCTCAATCTCACAAAGATCTGCATGCCTCTGCCTGCTGCCTGCTGAGATTAAAAGTGTGATGTTACCACACCCAGCACCCAGCAAAAGCTACATTTTAAATTGAATCCTGCATGGAAAATCCAAACATTGTACCTTAGGCAAACTGTACATGTAGAAAGCAATTACATAGTCAGAATGAAAAATATTTTGAAAGGTTAGAATGTTATAGTGTCTATTTTTTTCCAATAACTTCCTTACAAACTTTTGAGTAATGAACTGTCTAGACCCAAGGTCTTTAAGGAAAAACAATGACATGGAAATTGTCTCCTACAAATACCATAAACACTATTTAAATAAATTCTAATTTAAATAATCAAATTCAAGTCCTAAATATAGGTCACCTGTAATTTACCCTTGAGTAATGATTTGTATAACACATGTAAGATTGTACAAAATAAATATCTATTTTAAAATCAATTCTATTGCAAATAAAATGATTCTTACTGGTTTGTCTTCCTCATATTATTCTAAAAGTTTAACCTTATCTATTTACACAACAATGTAATGTTGTATTGATGTATTGTATTGTTTTAATGTACTGATAATTCATTGTATATTCAGTTTACTCTAAGGTTTTTTTTTAAGGTTTTTTTTTTATTGAAGAAGAAGCATTTCATTACAGCCTTAACATACTCAATAACAATTTCCAGGGCAAAGATACATCTCTTTCACAAGTGGCTATAAAATTTTTAAGTACACAGTTGAAATAATACATACAATACTGAACTCAGTAATAGTATAAGTTTTGACAACACCAAGAACGAAAGCAAAGCCCCTGCCTTGACAGATTATAGAGATAGGACAGGTAGCAAATATAAACACACACACACATACACACACATACACACACACATACACATATGTACACAAAAACTATACACAATGAAGTAACTAGGGAGACTCCAAGATTATAGGGTTTAATGTACAGTTATATGAAACTAAATACATATTTTTGGATACAGTACAATATGTGCTCATTTCTGGTTTGCTCAACTTTAAGAATTACAAAGTTAGTATGGAAACATCTAACCAAAAAAACAATCACATGGAAATCCATGGCTATTCTCTACATTGTGTCTATTCACTCTTAGAGTAACTACATTATATTCAATGGGTCAAAAAAATCTAGGTCAAAGCAAAGAGAGCATGATGAATCATAGATGACCCAACATTTAGTATTTCCTGTAGTTATGTCAACTATCATTATGACAACTATCATATCATTATGCTTTGCTTAGATTTTTGTTTTTGTGATTAAATAACCCCGAAAAAAGCCAAGAAAAGGGAGAAAGGTTTTCTTTGGGTTACAGTTCCAAAACGATGCAGTCCATCATGGAGGATAGATATGGAAACAGGTAGGGAAGAGCAGGAGTCAGTCTGCTCATGTTGCATCTGTACTCAGTAAGTAGCATAGAAGCAGGAAGTGGGGACAGTGTGTAAAGTCTCAAACCCTTACCACACTGAACCCTTCTTCCAGTGATGTTCCACCTCCTAAAAGTTCCAAAAACTTTCCAAGCAACATTGTCAGCTGGGGACAAAGTGTTCATATGATATTGTGGAAAATAGCAATTACTTCATAAATTTTAATAAAATATGATAGAAGTATGGAAAGGGTGCTGTAAAATTTTCTCTCTTATACATGATTTTTATCACTTATTATTAAGTTTTATATCTGCTCTGTGTGAATGACACACAACTCACTGATGCTCTATTTAAATACAGTAGTTATTAATTTGATTATTGAAACTAAGAAATAG